>NW_027463859.1:0-125716 GCF_050947455.1 Rhinoderma darwinii
GGCAGCATATTCAGAACCACTGTTTCTGAGGCTAATTCTTGAACCGTAAGTCATAGACGCTCGATCTTGGCGGCATTCGTCTCAGCGCCTGGCAATTAGTATAGAAGCACTGTTTCCCACTGTTTCTGAGGCTAATTCTTGAACCGTAAGTCATAGACGCTAGATCTTGGCGGCATTCGTCTCAGCGCCTGGCAATTAGTATAGAAGCACTGTCTTTGACTTCTCTTGATGTTTCCCAGGCGAGCTATTGACAAGTAAATCCTAGACGCTCGATCTTGGTTATTTTCGCTTTCGCGGCTGGCAGCAAAGTTCAGAACCATGTTTCTGTGAATAACTCTTGAACCGTAAGTCACAGACGCTCGCTCTTGGCTGCATTCGTTTCAGCTCGTGGCAGCCA
This sequence comes from Rhinoderma darwinii, assembly GCF_050947455.1. NCBI lineage: Eukaryota > Metazoa > Chordata > Amphibia > Anura > Rhinodermatidae > Rhinoderma > Rhinoderma darwinii. The sequence continues at coordinate 398 of NW_027463859.1, forward strand.
GTCTAAAAAACACTATCTTGGACTTCTCTGGATGTTTCCCAGGCGAGCTATTGGCAGCATGTTCAGAACCACTGTTTCTGAGGCTAATTCTTGAACCGTAAGACTTAGACGCTCGAGCTTGGCGGCATTCGTCTCAGCGCCTGGCAATTAGTATAGAAGCACTGTTTCCCACTGTTTCTGAGGCTAATTCTTGAACCGTAAGTCATAGACGCTAGATCTTGGCGGCATTCGTCTCAGCGCCTGGCAATTAGTATAGAAGCACTGTCTTTGACTTCTCTGGATGTTTCCCAGGCGAGCTATTGACAAGTAAATCCTAGACGCTCGATCTTGCTTATTTTCGCTCTCGCGGCTGGCAGCAAAGTTCAGAACCATGTTTCTGTGAATAACTTTTGAACCGTAAGTCACAGACGCTCGCTCTTGGCTGCATTCGTTTCAGCTCGTGGCAGCCAGTCTAAAAAACACTATCTTGGACTTCTCTGGATGTTTCCCAGGCGAGCTATTGGCAGCATGTTCAGAACCACTGTTTCTGAGGCTAATTCTTGAACCGTAAGTCATAGACGCTAGATCTTGGCGGCATTCGTCTCAGCGCCTGGCAATTAGTATAGAAGCACTGTCTTTGACTTCTCTGGATGTTTCCCAGGCGAGCTATTGACAAGTAAATCCTAGACGCTCGATCTTGGTTAGTTTCGCTTTCGCGGCTGGCAGCAAAGTTCAGAACCATGTTTCTGTGAATAACTCTTGAACCGTAAGTCACAGACGCTCGCTCTTGGCTGCATTCGTTTCAGCTCGTGGCAGCCAGTCTAAAAAACACTATCTTGGACTTCTCTGGATGTTTCCCAGGCGAGCTATTGGCAGCATGTTCAGAACCACTGTTTCTGAGGCTAATTCTTGAACCGTAAGTCATAGACGCTCGATCTTGGTGGCATTCGTCTCAGCGCCTGGCAATTAGTATAGAAGCACTGTTTCCCACTGTTTCTGAGGCTAATTCTTGAACCGTAAGTCATAGACGCTAGATCTTGGCGGCATTCGTCTCAGCGCCTGGCAATTAGTATAGAAGCACTGTCTTTGACTTCTCTGGATGTTTCCCAGGCGAGCTATTGACAAGTAAATCCTAGACGCTCGATCTTGGTTATTTTCGCTTTCGCGGCTGGCAGCAAAGTTCAGAACCATGTTTCTGTGAATAACTCTTGAACCGTAAGTCACAGACGCTCGCTCTTGGCTGCATTCGTTTCAGCTCGTGGCAGCCAGTCTAAAAAACACTATCTTGGACTTCTCTGGATGTTTCCCAGGCGAGCTATTGGCAGCATGTTCAGAGGCTAATTCTTGAACCGTAAGTCATAGACGCTCGATCTTGGCGGCATTCGTCTCAGCGCCTGGCAATTAGTATAGAAGCACTGTTTCCCACTGTTTCTGAGGCTAATTCTTGAACCGTAAGTCATAGACGCTAGATCTTGGCGGCATTCGTCTCAGCGCCTGGCAATTAGTATAGAAGCACTGTCTTTGACTTCTCTGGATGTTTCCCAGGCGAGCTATTGACAAGTAAATCCTAGACGCTCGATCTTGGTTATTTTCGCTTTCGCGGCTGGCAGCAAAGTTCAGAACCATGTTTCTGTGAATAACTTTTGAACCGTAAGTCACAGACGCTCGCTCTTGGCTGCATTCGTTTCAGCTCGTGGCAGCCAGTCTAAAAAACACTATCTTGGACTTCTCTGGATGTTTCCCAGGCGAGCTATTGGCAGCATGTTCAGAACCACTGTTTCTGAGGCTAATTCTTGAACCGTAAGTCATAGACGCTCGATCTTGGCAGCATTCGTCTCAGCGCCTGGCAATTAGTATAGAAGCACTGTTTCCCACTGTTTCTGAGGCTAATTCTTGAACCGTAAGTCATAGACGCTAGATCTTGGCGGCATTCGTCTCAGCGCCTGGCAATTAGTATAGAAGCACGGTCTTTGACTTCTCTGGATGTTTCCCAGGCGAGCTATTGACAAGTAAATCCTAGACGCTCGATCTTGGTTATTTTCGCTTTCGCGGCTGGCAGCAAAGTTCAGAACCATGTTTCTGTGAATAACTCTTGAACCGTAAGTCACAGACGCTCGCTCTTGGCTGCATTCGTTTCAGCTCGTGGCAGCCAGTCTAAAAAACACAATCTTGGACCTCTCTGGATGTTTCCCAGGCGAGCTATTGGCAGCATGTTCAGAGGCTAATTCTTGAACCGTAAGTCATAGACGCTCGATCTTGGCGGCATTCGTCTCAGCGCCTGGCAATTAGTATAGAAGCACTGTTTCCCACTGTTTCTGAGGCTAATTCTTGAACCGTAAGTCATAGACGCTAGATCGTGGCGGCATTCGTCTCAGCGCCTGGCAATTAGTATAGAAGCACTGTCTTTGACTTTTCTGGATGTTTCCCAGGCGAGCTATTAACAAGCAAATCCTAGACGCTCGATCTTGGTTATTTTCGCTTTCGCGGCTGGCAGCAAAGTTCAGAACCATGTTTCTGTGAATAACTCTTGAACCGTAAGTCACAGACGCTCGCTCTTGGCTGCATTCGTTTCAGCTCGTGGCAGCCAGTCTAAAAAACACTATCTTGGACTTCTCTGGATGTTTCCCAGGCGAGCTATTGGCAGCATGTTCAGAACCACTGTTTCTGAGGCTAATTCTTGAACCGTAAGTCTTAGACGCTCGATCTTGGCGGCATTCGTCTCAGCGCCTGGCAATTAGTATAGAAGCACTGTCTTTGACTTCTCTGGATGTTTCCCAGGCGAGCTATTGGCAGCATGTTCAGAACCACTGTTTCTGAGGCTAATTCTTGAACCGTAAGTCATAGACGCTCGATCTTGGCAGCATTCGTCTCAGCGCCTGGCAATTAGTATAGAAGCACTGTTTCCCACTGTTTCTGAGGCTAATTCTTGAACCGTAAGTCATAGACGCTAGATCTTGGCGGCATTCGTCTCAGCGCCTGGCAATTAGTATAGAAGCACGGTCTTTGACTTCTCTGGATGTTTCCCAGGCGAGCTATTGACAAGTAAATCCTAGACGCTCGATCTTGGTTATTTTCGCTTTCGCGGCTGGCAGCAAAGTTCAGAACCATGTTTCTGTGAATAACTCTTGAACCGTAAGTCACAGACGCTCGCTCTTGGCTGCATTCGTTTCAGCTCGTGGCAGCCAGTCTAAAAAACACAATCTTGGACCTCTCTGGATGTTTCCCAGGCGAGCTATTGGCAGCATGTTCAGAGGCTAATTCTTGAAACGTAAGTCATAGACGCTCGATCTTGGCGGCATTCGTCTCAGCGCCTGGCAATTAGTATAGAAGCACTGTTTCCCACTGTTTCTGAGGCTAATTCTTGAACCGTAAGTCATAGACGCTAGATCATGGCGGCATTCGTCTCAGCGCCTGGCAATTAGTATAGAAGCACTGTCTTTGACTTTTCTGGATGTTTCCCAGGCGAGCTATTAACAAGCAAATCCTAGACGCTCGATCTTGGTTATTTTCGCTTTCGCGGCTGGCAGCAAAGTTCAGAACCATGTTTCTGTGAATAACTCTTGAACCGTAAGTCACAGACGCTCGCTCTTGGCTGCATTCGTTTCAGCTCGTGGCAGCCAGTCTAAAAAACACTATCTTGGACTTCTCTGGATGTTTCCCAGGCGAGCTATTGGCAGCATGTTCAGAACCACTGTTTCTGAGGCTAATTCTTGAACCGTAAGTCTTAGACGCTCGATCTTGGCGGCATTCGTCTCAGCGCCTGGCAATTAGTATAGAAGCACTGTCTTTGACTTCTCTGGATGTTTCCCAGGCGAGCTATTGACAAGTAAATCCTAGACGCTCGATCTTGGTTATTTTCGCTTTCGCGGCTGGCAGCAAAGTTCAGAACCATGTTTCTGTGAATAACTTTTGAACCGTAAGTCACAGACGCTCGCTCTTGGCTGCATTCGTTTCAGCTCGTGGCAGCCAGTCTAAAAAACACTATCTTGGACTTCTCTGGATGTTTCCCAGGCGAGCTATTGGCAGCATGTTCAGAACCACTGTTTCTGAGGCTAATTCTTGAACCGTAAGTCATAGACGCTCGATCTTGGCAGCATTCGTCTCAGCGCCTGGCAATTAGTATAGAAGCACTGTTTCCCACTGTTTCTGAGGCTAATTCTTGAACCGTAAGTCATAGACGCTAGATCTTGGCGGCATTCGTCTCAGCGCCTGGCAATTAGTATAGAAGCACTGTCTTTGACTTCTCTGGATGTTTCCCAGGCGAGCTATTGACAAGTAAATCCTAGACGCTCGATCTTGGTTATTTTCGCTTTCGCGGCTGGCAGCAAAGTTCAGAACCATGTTTCTGTGAATAACTCTTGAACCGTAAGTCACAGACGCTCGCTCTTGGCTGCATTCGTTTCAGCTCGTGGCAGCCAGTCTAAAAAACACAATCTTAGACTTCTCTGGATGTTTCCCAGGCGAGCTATTGGCAGCATATTCAGAACCACTGTTTCTGAGGCTAATTCTTGAACCGTAAGTCATAGACGCTCGATCTTGACGGCATTCGTCTCAGCGCCTGGCAATTAGTATAGAAGCACTGTTTCCCACTGTTTCTGAGGCTAATTCTTGAACCGTAAGTCATAGACGCTAGATCTTGGCGGCATTCGTCTCAGCGCCTGGCAATTAGTATAGAAGCACTGTCTTTGACTTCTCTGGATGTTTCCCAGGCGAGCTATTGACAAGTAAATCCTAGACGCTCGATCTTGGTTATTTTCGCTTTCGCGGCTGGCAGCAAAGTTCAGAACCATGTTTCTGTGAATAACTCTTGAACCGTAAGTCACAGACGCTCGCTCTTGGCTGCATTCGTTTCAGCTCGTGGCAGCCAGTCTAAAAAACACAATCTTGGACTTCTCTGGATGTTTCCCAGGCGAGCTATTGGCAGCATATTCAGAACCACTGTTTCTGAGGCTAATTCTTGAACCGTAAGTCATAGACGCTCGATCTTGACGGCATTCGTCTCAGCGCCTGGCAATTAGTATAGAAGCACTGTTTCCCACTGTTTCTGAGGCTAATTCTTGAACCGTAAGTCATAGACGCTAGATCTTGGCGGCATTCGTCTCAGCGCCTGGCAATTAGTATAGAAGCACTGTCTTTGACTTCTCTGGATGTTTCCCAGGCGAGCTATTGACAAGTAAATCCTAGACGCTCGATCTTGGTTATTTTCGCTTTCGCGGCTGGCAGCAAAGTTCAGAACCATGTTTCTGTGAATAACTCTTGAACCGTAAGTCACAGACGCTCGCTCTTGGCTGCATTCGTTTCAGCTCGTGGCAGCCAGTCTAAAAAACACTATCTTGGACTTCTCTGGATGTTTCCCAGGCGAGCTATTGGCAGCATGTTCAGAACCACTGTTTCTGAGGCTAATTCTTGAACCGTAAGTCTTAGACGCTCGAGCTTGGCGGCATTCGTCTCAGCGCCTGGCAATTAGTATAGAAGCACTGTTTCCCACTGTTTCTGAGGCTAATTCTTGAACCGTAAGTCATAGACGCTAGATCTTGGCGGCATTCGTCTCAGCGCCTGGCAATTAGTATAGAAGCACTGTCTTTGACTTCTCTGGATGTTTCCCAGGCGAGCTATTGACAAGTAAATCCTAGACGCTCGATCTTGCTTATTTTCGCTTTCGCGGCTGGCAGCAAAGTTCAGAACCATGTTTCTGTGAATAACTTTTGAACCGTAAGTCACAGACGCTCGCTCTTGGCTGCATTCGTTTCAGCTCGTGGCAGCCAGTCTAAAAAACACTATCTTGGACTTCTCTGGATGTTTCCCAGGCGAGCTATTGGCAGCATGTTCAGAACCACTGTTTCTGAGGCTAATTCTTGAACCGTAAGTCATAGACGCTAGATCTTGGCGGCATTCGTCTCAGCGCCTGGCAATTAGTATAGAAGCACTGTCTTTGACTTCTCTGGATGTTTCCCAGGCGAGCTATTGACAAGTAAATCCTAGACGCTCGATCTTGGTTATTTTCGCTTTCGCGGCTGGCAGCAAAGTTCAGAACCATGTTTCTGTGAATAACTCTTGAACCGTAAGTCACAGACGCTCGCTCTTGGCTGCATTCGTTTCAGCTCGTGGCAGCCAGTCTAAAAAACACTATCTTGGACTTCTCTGGATGTTTCCCAGGCGAGCTATTGGCAGCATGTTCAGAACCACTGTTTCTGAGGCTAATTCTTGAACCGTAAGTCATAGACGCTCGATCTTGGCGGCATTCGTCTCAGCGCCTGGCAATTAGTATAGAAGCACTGTTTCTGAGGCTAATTCTTGAACCGTAAGTCATAGACGCTAGATCTTGGCGGCATTCGTCTCAGCGCCTGGCAATTAGTATAGAAGCACTGTCTTTGACTTCTCTGGATGTTTCCCAGGCGAGCTATTGACAAGTAAATCCTAGACGCTCGATCTTGGTTAGTTTCGCTTTCGCGGCTGGCAGCAAAGTTCAGAACCATGTTTCTGTGAATAACTCTTGAACCGTAAGTCACAGACGCTCGCTCTTGGCTGCATTCGTTTCAGCTCGTGGCAGCCAGTCTAAAAAACACTATCTTGGACTTCTCTGGATGTTTCCCAGGCGAGCTATTGGCAGCATGTTCAGAACCACTGTTTCTGAGGCTAATTCTTGAACCGTAAGTCATAGACGCTCGATCTTGGCGGCATTCGTCTCAGCGCCTGGCAATTAGTATAGAAGCACTGTTTCCCACTGTTTCTGAGGCTAATTCTTGAACCGTAAGTCATAGACGCTAGATCTTGGCGGCATTCGTCTCAGCGCCTGGCAATTAGTATAGAAGCACTGTCTTTGACTTCTCTGGATGTTTCCCAGGCGAGCTATTGACAAGTAAATCCTAGACGCTCGATCTTGGTTATTTTCGCTTTCGCGGCTGGCAGCAAAGTTCAGAACCATGTTTCTGTGAATAACTCTTGAACCGTAAGTCACAGACGCTCGCTCTTGGCTGCATTCGTTTCAGCTCGTGGCAGCCAGTCTAAAAAACACTATCTTGGACTTCTCTGGATGTTTCCCAGGCGAGCTATTGGCAGCATGTTCAGAACCACTGTTTCTGAGGCTAATTCTTGAACCGTAAGTCATAGACGCTAGATCTTGGCGGCATTCGTCTCAGCGCCTGGCAATTAGTATAGAAGCACTGTCTTTGACTTCTCTGGATGTTTCCCAGGCGAGCTATTGACAAGTAAATCCTAGACGCTCGATCTTGGTTAGTTTCGCTTTCGCGGCTGTCAGCAAAGTTCAGAACCATGTTTCTGTGAATAACTCTTGAACCGTAAGTCACAGACGCTCGCTCTTGGCTGCATTCGTTTCAGCTCGTGGCAGCCAGTCTAAAAAAACACTATCTTGGACTTCTCTGGATGTTTCCCAGGCGAGCTATTGGCAGCATGTTCAGAACCACTGTTTCTGAGGCTAATTCTTGAACCGTAAGTCATAGACGCTCGATCTTGGCGGCATTCGTCTCAGCGCCTGGCAATTAGTATAGAAGCACTGTTTCCCACTGTTTCTGAGGCTAATTCTTGAACCGTAAGTCATAGACGCTAGATCTTGGCGGCATTCGTCTCAGCGCCTGGCAATTAGTATAGAAGCACTGTCTTTGACTTCTCTGGATGTTTCCCAGGCGAGCTATTGACAAGTAAATCCTAGACGCTCGATCTTGGTTATTTTCGCTTTCGCGGCTGGCAGCAAAGTTCAGAACCATGTTTCTGTGAATAACTCTTGAACCGTAAGTCACAGACGCTCGCTCTTGGCTGCATTCGTTTCAGCTCGTGGCAGCCAGTCTAAAAAACACAATCTTGGACTTCTCTGGATGTTTCCCAGGCGAGCTATTGGCAGCATATTCAGAACCACTGTTTCTGAGGCTAATTCTTGAACCGTAAGTCATAGACGCTCGATCTTGGCGGCATTCGTCTCAGCGCCTGGCAATTAGTATAGAAGCACTGTTTCCCACTGTTTCTGAGGCTAATTCTTGAACCGTAAGTCATAGACGCTAGATCTTGGCGGCATTCGTCTCAGCGCCTGGCAATTAGTATAGAAGCACTGTCTTTGACTTCTCTTGATGTTTCCCAGGCGAGCTATTGACAAGTAAATCCTAGACGCTCGATCTTGGTTATTTTCGCTTTCGCGGCTGGCAGCAAAGTTCAGAACCATGTTTCTGTGAATAACTCTTGAACCGTAAGTCACAGACGCTCGCTCTTGGCTGCATTCGTTTCAGCTCGTGGCAGCCAGTCTAAAAAACACTATCTTGGACTTCTCTGGATGTTTCCCAGGCGAGCTATTGGCAGCATGTTCAGAACCACTGTTTCTGAGGCTAATTCTTGAACCGCAAGTCTTAGACGCTCGAGCTTGGCGGCATTCGTCTCAGCGCCTGGCAATTAGTATAGAAGCACTGTTTCCCACTGTTTCTGAGGCTAATTCTTGAACCGTAAGTCATAGACGCTAGATCTTGGCGGCATTCGTCTCAGCGCCTGGCAATTAGTATAGAAGCACTGTCTTTGACTTCTCTGGATGTTTCCCAGGCGAGCTATTGACAAGTAAATCCTAGACGCTCGATCTTGCTTATTTTCGCTTTCGCGGCTCGCAGCAAAGTTCAGAACCATGTTTCTGTGAATAACTCTTGAACCGTAAGTCACAGACGCTCGCTCTTGGCTGCATTCGTTTCAGCTCGTGGCAGCCAGTCTAAAAAACACTATCTTGGACTTCTCTGGATGTTTCCCAGGCGAGCTATTGGCAGCATGTTCAGAACCACTGTTTCTGAGGCTAATTCTTGAACCGTAAGTCATAGACGCTAGATCTTGGCGGCATTCGTCTCAGCGCCTGGCAATTAGTATAGAAGCACTGTCTTTGACTTCTCTTGATGTTTCCCAGGCGAGCTATTGACAAGTAAATCCTAGACGCTCGATCTTGGTTATTTTCGCTTTCGCGGCTGGCAGCAAAGTTCAGAACCATGTTTCTGTGAATAACTCTTGAACCGTAAGTCACAGACGCTCGCTCTTGGCTGCATTCGTTTCAGCTCGTGGCAGCCAGTCTAAAAAACACTATCTTGGACTTCTCTGGATGTTTCCCAGGCGAGCTATTGGCAGCATGTTCAGAACCACTGTTTCTGAGGCTAATTCTTGAACCGTAAGTCTTAGACGCTCGAGCTTGGCGGCATTCGTCTCAGCGCCTGGCAATTAGTATAGAAGCACTGTTTCCCACTGTTTCTGAGGCTAATTCTTGAACCGTAAGTCATAGACGCTAGATCTTGGCGGCATTCGTCTCAGCGCCTGGCAATTAGTATGGAAGCACTGTCTTTGACTTCTCTGGATGTTTCCCAGGCGAGCTATTGACAAGTAAATCCTAGACGCTCGATCTTGCTTATTTTCGCTTTCGCGGCTGGCAGCAAAGTTCAGAACCATGTTTCTGTGAATAACTCTTGAACCGTAAGTCACAGACGCTCGCTCTTGGCTGCATTCGTTTCAGCTCGTGGCAGCCAGTCTAAAAAACACTATCTTGGACTTCTCTGGATGTTTCCCAGGCGAGCTATTGGCAGCATGTTCAGAACCACTGTTTCTGAGGCTAATTCTTGAACCGTAAGTCATAGACGCTCGATCTTGGCGGCATTCGTCTCAGCGCCTGGCAATTAGTATAGAAGCACTGTTTCCCACTGTTTCTGAGGCTAATTCTTGAACCGTAAGTCATAGACGCTAGATCTTGGCGGCATTCGTCTCAGCGCCTGGCAATTAGTATAGAAGCACTGTCTTTGACTTCTCTGGATGTTTCCCAGGCGAGCTATTGACAAGTAAATCCTAGACGCTCGATCTTGGTTAGTTTCGCTTTCGCGGCTGTCAGCAAAGTTCAGAACCATGTTTCTGTGAATAACTCTTGAACCGTAAGTCACAGACGCTCGCTCTTGGCTGCATTCGTTTCAGCTCGTGGCAGCCAGTCTAAAAAACACTATCTTGGACTTCTCTGGATGTTTCCCAGGCGAGCTATTGGCAGCATGTTCAGAACCACTGTTTCTGAGGCTAATTCTTGAACCGTAAGTCATAGACGCTCGATCTTGGCGGCATTCGTCTCAGCGCCTGGCAATTAGTATAGAAGCACTGTTTCCCACTGTTTCTGAGGCTAATTCTTGAACCGTAAGTCATAGACGCTAGATCTTGGCGGCATTCGTCTCAGCGCCTGGCAATTAGTATAGAAGCACTGTCTTTGACTTCTCTGGATGTTTCCCAGGCGAGCTATTGACAAGTAAATCCTAGACGCTCGATCTTGGTTATTTTCGCTTTCGCGGCTGGCAGCAAAGTTCAGAACCATGTTTCTGTGAATAACTCTTGAACCGTAAGTCACAGACGCTCGCTCTTGGCTGCATTCGTTTCAGCTCGTGGCAGCCAGTCTAAAAAACACTATCTTGGACTTCTCTGGATGTTTCCCAGGCGAGCTATTGGCAGCATGTTCAGAACCACTGTTTCTGAGGCTAATTCTTGAACCGTAAGTCATAGACGCTAGATCTTGGCGGCATTCGTCTCAGCGCCTGGCAATTAGTATAGAAGCACTGTCTTTGACTTCTCTTGATGTTTCCCAGGCGAGCTATTGACAAGTAAATCCTAGACGCTCGATCTTGGTTATTTTCGCTTTCGCGGCTGGCAGCAAAGTTCAGAACCATGTTTCTGTGAATAACTCTTGAACCGTAAGTCACAGACGCTCGCTCTTGGCTGCATTCGTTTCAGCTCGTGGCAGCCAGTCTAAAAAACACTATCTTGGACTTCTCTGGATGTTTCCCAGGCGAGCTATTGGCAGCATGTTCAGAACCACTGTTTCTGAGGCTAATTCTTGAACCGTAAGTCTTAGACGCTCGAGCTTGGCGGCATTCGTCTCAGCGCCTGGCAATTAGTATAGAAGCACTGTTTCCCACTGTTTCTGAGGCTAATTCTTGAACCGTAAGTCATAGACGCTAGATCTTGGCGGCATTCGTCTCAGCGCCTGGCAATTAGTATAGAAGCACTGTCTTTGACTTCTCTGGATGTTTCCCAGGCGAGCTATTGACAAGTAAATCCTAGACGCTCGATCTTGCTTATTTTCGCTTTCGCGGCTGGCAGCAAAGTTCAGAACCATGTTTCTGTGAATAACTCTTGAACCGTAAGTCACAGACGCTCGCTCTTGGCTGCATTCGTTTCAGCTCGTGGCAGCCAGTCTAAAAAACACTATCTTGGACTTCTCTGGATGTTTCCCAGGCGAGCTATTGGCAGCATGTTCAGAACCACTGTTTCTGAGGCTAATTCTTGAACCGTAAGTCATAGACGCTCGATCTTGGCGGCATTCGTCTCAGCGCCTGGCAATTAGTATAGAAGCACTGTTTCCCACTGTTTCTGAGGCTAATTCTTGAACCGTAAGTCATAGACGCTAGATCTTGGCGGCATTCGTCTCAGCGCCTGGCAATTAGTATAGAAGCACTGTCTTTGACTTCTCTGGATGTTTCCCAGGCGAGCTATTGACAAGTAAATCCTAGACGCTCGATCTTGGTTAGTTTCGCTTTCGCGGCTGGCAGCAAAGTTCAGAACCATGTTTCTGTGAATAACTCTTGAACCGTAAGTCACAGACGCTCGCTCTTGGCTGCATTCGTTTCAGCTCGTGGCAGCCAGTCTAAAAAACACTATCTTGGACTTCTCTGGATGTTTCCCAGGCGAGCTATTGGCAGCATGTTCAGAACCACTGTTTCTGAGGCTAATTCTTGAACCGTAAGTCATAGACGCTCGATCTTGGTGGCATTCGTCTCAGCGCCTGGCAATTAGTATAGAAGCACTGTTTCCCACTGTTTCTTAGGCTAATTCTTGAACCGTAAGTCATAGACGCTAGATCTTGGCGGCATTCGTCTCAGCGCCTGGCAATTAGTATAGAAGCACTGTCTTTGACTTCTCTTGATGTTTCCCAGGCGAGCTATTGACAAGTAAATCCTAGACGCTCGATCTTGGTTATTTTCGCTTTCGCGGCTGGCAGCAAAGTTCAGAACCATGTTTCTGTGAATAACTCTTGAACCGTAAGTCACAGACGCTCGCTCTTGGCTGCATTCGTTTCAGCTCGTGGCAGCCAGTCTAAAAAACACTATCTTGGACTTCTCTGGATGTTTCCCAGGCGAGCTATTGGCAGCATGTTCAGAACCACTGTTTCTGAGGCTAATTCTTGAACCGTAAGACTTAGACGCTCGAGCTTGGCGGCATTCGTCTCAGCGCCTGGCAATTAGTATAGAAGCACTGTTTCCCACTGTTTCTGAGGCTAATTCTTGAACCGTAAGTCATAGACGCTAGATCTTGGCGGCATTCGTCTCAGCGCCTGGCAATTAGTATAGAAGCACTGTCTTTGACTTCTCTGGATGTTTCCCAGGCGAGCTATTGACAAGTAAATCCTAGACGCTCGATCTTGCTTATTTTCGCTCTCGCGGCTGGCAGCAAAGTTCAGAACCATGTTTCTGTGAATAACTTTTGAACCGTAAGTCACAGACGCTCGCTCTTGGCTGCATTCGTTTCAGCTCGTGGCAGCCAGTCTAAAAAACACTATCTTGGACTTCTCTGGATGTTTCCCAGGCGAGCTATTGGCAGCATGTTCAGAACCACTGTTTCTGAGGCTAATTCTTGAACCGTAAGTCATAGACGCTAGATCTTGGCGGCATTCGTCTCAGCGCCTGGCAATTAGTATAGAAGCACTGTCTTTGACTTCTCTGGATGTTTCCCAGGCGAGCTATTGACAAGTAAATCCTAGACGCTCGATCTTGGTTAGTTTCGCTTTCGCGGCTGGCAGCAAAGTTCAGAACCATGTTTCTGTGAATAACTCTTGAACCGTAAGTCACAGACGCTCGCTCTTGGCTGCATTCGTTTCAGCTCGTGGCAGCCAGTCTAAAAAACACTATCTTGGACTTCTCTGGATGTTTCCCAGGCGAGCTATTGGCAGCATGTTCAGAACCACTGTTTCTGAGGCTAATTCTTGAACCGTAAGTCATAGACGCTCGATCTTGGTGGCATTCGTCTCAGCGCCTGGCAATTAGTATAGAAGCACTGTTTCCCACTGTTTCTGAGGCTAATTCTTGAACCGTAAGTCATAGACGCTAGATCTTGGCGGCATTCGTCTCAGCGCCTGGCAATTAGTATAGAAGCACTGTCTTTGACTTCTCTTGATGTTTCCCAGGCGAGCTATTGACAAGTAAATCCTAGACGCTCGATCTTGGTTATTTTCGCTTTCGCGGCTGGCAGCAAAGTTCAGAACCATGTTTCTGTGAATAACTCTTGAACCGTAAGTCACAGACGCTCGCTCTTGGCTGCATTCGTTTCAGCTCGTGGCAGCCAGTCTAAAAAACACTATCTTGGACTTCTCTGGATGTTTCCCAGGCGAGCTATTGGCAGCATGTTCAGAACCACTGTTTCTGAGGCTAATTCTTGAACCGTAAGTCATAGACGCTCGATCTTGGCGGCATTCGTCTCAGCGCCTGGCAATTAGTATAGAAGCACTGTTTCCCACTGTTTCTGAGGCTAATTCTTGAACCGTAAGTCATAGACGCTAGATCTTGGCGGCATTCGTCTCAGCGCCTGGCAATTAGTATAGAAGCACTGTCTTTGACTTCTCTGGATGTTTCCCAGGCGAGCTATTGACAAGTAAATCCTAGACGCTCGATCTTGGTTAGTTTCGCTTTCGCGGCTGGCAGCAAAGTTCAGAACCATGTTTCTGTGAATAACTCTTGAACCGTAAGTCACAGACGCTCGCTCTTGGCTGCATTCGTTTCAGCTCGTGGCAGCCAGTCTAAAAAACACTATCTTGGACTTCTCTGGATGTTTCCCAGGCGAGCTATTGGCAGCATGTTCAGAACCACTGTTTCTGAGGCTAATTCTTGAACCGTAAGTCATAGACGCTCGATCTTGGTGGCATTCGTCTCAGCGCCTGGCAATTAGTATAGAAGCACTGTTTCCCACTGTTTCTGAGGCTAATTCTTGAACCGTAAGTCATAGACGCTAGATCTTGGCGGCATTCGTCTCAGCGCCTGGCAATTAGTATAGAAGCACTGTCTTTGACTTCTCTTGATGTTTCCCAGGCGAGCTATTGACAAGTAAATCCTAGACGCTCGATCTTGGTTATTTTCGCTTTCGCGGCTGGCAGCAAAGTTCAGAACCATGTTTCTGTGAATAACTCTTGAACCGTAAGTCACAGACGCTCGCTCTTGGCTGCATTCGTTTCAGCTCGTGGCAGCCAGTCTAAAAAACACTATCTTGGACTTCTCTGGATGTTTCCCAGGCGAGCTATTGGCAGCATGTTCAGAACCACTGTTTCTGAGGCTAATTCTTGAACCGTAAGTCATAGACGCTCGATCTTGGCGGCATTCGTCTCAGCGCCTGGCAATTAGTATAGAAGCACTGTTTCCCACTGTTTCTGAGGCTAATTCTTGAACCGTAAGTCATAGACGCTAGATCTTGGCGGCATTCGTCTCAGCGCCTGGCAATTAGTATAGAAGCACTGTCTTTGACTTCTCTGGATGTTTCCCAGGCGAGCTATTGACAAGTAAATCCTAGACGCTCGATCTTGGTTAGTTTCGCTTTCGCGGCTGGCAGCAAAGTTCAGAACCATGTTTCTGTGAATAACTCTTGAACCGTAAGTCACAGACGCTCGCTCTTGGCTGCATTCGTTTCAGCTCGTGGCAGCCAGTCTAAAAAACACTATCTTGGACTTCTCTGGATGTTTCCCAGGCGAGCTATTGGCAGCATGTTCAGAACCACTGTTTCTGAGGCTAATTCTTGAACCGTAAGTCATAGACGCTCGATCTTGGTGGCATTCGTCTCAGCGCCTGGCAATTAGTATAGAAGCACTGTTTCCCACTGTTTCTGAGGCTAATTCTTGAACCGTAAGTCATAGACGCTAGATCTTGGCGGCATTCGTCTCAGCGCCTGGCAATTAGTATAGAAGCACTGTCTTTGACTTCTCTTGATGTTTCCCAGGCGAGCTATTGACAAGTAAATCCTAGACGCTCGATCTTGGTTATTTTCGCTTTCGCGGCTGGCAGCAAAGTTCAGAACCATGTTTCTGTGAATAACTCTTGAACCGTAAGTCACAGACGCTCGCTCTTGGCTGCATTCGTTTCAGCTCGTGGCAGCCAGTCTAAAAAACACTATCTTGGACTTCTCTGGATGTTTCCCAGGCGAGCTATTGGCAGCATGTTCAGAACCACTGTTTCTGAGGCTAATTCTTGAACCGTAAGACTTAGACGCTCGAGCTTGGCGGCATTCGTCTCAGCGCCTGGCAATTAGTATAGAAGCACTGTTTCCCACTGTTTCTGAGGCTAATTCTTGAACCGTAAGTCATAGACGCTAGATCTTGGCGGCATTCGTCTCAGCGCCTGGCAATTAGTATAGAAGCACTGTCTTTGACTTCTCTGGATGTTTCCCAGGCGAGCTATTGACAAGTAAATCCTAGACGCTCGATCTTGCTTATTTTCGCTCTCGCGGCTGGCAGCAAAGTTCAGAACCATGTTTCTGTGAATAACTTTTGAACCGTAAGTCACAGACGCTCGCTCTTGGCTGCATTCGTTTCAGCTCGTGGCAGCCAGTCTAAAAAACACTATCTTGGACTTCTCTGGATGTTTCCCAGGCGAGCTATTGGCAGCATGTTCAGAACCACTGTTTCTGAGGCTAATTCTTGAACCGTAAGTCATAGACGCTAGATCTTGGCGGCATTCGTCTCAGCGCCTGGCAATTAGTATAGAAGCACTGTCTTTGACTTCTCTTGATGTTTCCCAGGCGAGCTATTGACAAGTAAATCCTAGACGCTCGATCTTGGTTATTTTCGCTTTCGCGGCTGGCAGCAAAGTTCAGAACCATGTTTCTGTGAATAACTCTTGAACCGTAAGTCACAGACGCTCGCTCTTGGCTGCATTCGTTTCAGCTCGTGGCAGCCAGTCTAAAAAACACTATCTTGGACTTCTCTGGATGTTTCCCAGGCGAGCTATTGGCAGCATGTTCAGAACCACTGTTTCTGAGGCTAATTCTTGAACCGTAAGTCTTAGACGCTCGAGCTTGGCGGCATTCGTCTCAGCGCCTGGCAATTAGTATAGAAGCACTGTTTCCCACTGTTTCTGAGGCTAATTCTTGAACCGTAAGTCATAGACGCTAGATCTTGGCGGCATTCGTCTCAGCGCCTGGCAATTAGTATAGAAGCACTGTCTTTGACTTCTCTGGATGTTTCCCAGGCGAGCTATTGACAAGTAAATCCTAGACGCTCGATCTTGCTTATTTTCGCTTTCGCGGCTGGCAGCAAAGTTCAGAACCATGTTTCTGTGAATAACTCTTGAACCGTAAGTCACAGACGCTCGCTCTTGGCTGCATTCGTTTCAGCTCGTGGCAGCCAGTCTAAAAAACACTATCTTGGACTTCTCTGGATGTTTCCCAGGCGAGCTATTGGCAGCATGTTCAGAACCACTGTTTCTGAGGCTAATTCTTGAACCGTAAGTCATAGACGCTCGATCTTGGCGGCATTCGTCTCAGCGCCTGGCAATTAGTATAGAAGCACTGTTTCCCACTGTTTCTGAGGCTAATTCTTGAACCGTAAGTCATAGACGCTAGATCTTGGCGGCATTCGTCTCAGCGCCTGGCAATTAGTATAGAAGCACTGTCTTTGACTTCTCTGGATGTTTCCCAGGCGAGCTATTGACAAGTAAATCCTAGACGCTCGATCTTGGTTAGTTTCGCTTTCGCGGCTGGCAGCAAAGTTCAGAACCATGTTTCTGTGAATAACTCTTGAACCGTAAGTCACAGACGCTCGCTCTTGGCTGCATTCGTTTCAGCTCGTGGCAGCCAGTCTAAAAAACACTATCTTGGACTTCTCTGGATGTTTCCCAGGCGAGCTATTGGCAGCATGTTCAGAACCACTGTTTCTGAGGCTAATTCTTGAACCGTAAGTCATAGACGCTCGATCTTGGTGGCATTCGTCTCAGCGCCTGGCAATTAGTATAGAAGCACTGTTTCCCACTGTTTCTGAGGCTAATTCTTGAACCGTAAGTCATAGACGCTAGATCTTGGCGGCATTCGTCTCAGCGCCTGGCAATTAGTATAGAAGCACTGTCTTTGACTTCTCTTGATGTTTCCCAGGCGAGCTATTGACAAGTAAATCCTAGACGCTCGATCTTGGTTATTTTCGCTTTCGCGGCTGGCAGCAAAGTTCAGAACCATGTTTCTGTGAATAACTCTTGAACCGTAAGTCACAGACGCTCGCTCTTGGCTGCATTCGTTTCAGCTCGTGGCAGCCAGTCTAAAAAACACTATCTTGGACTTCTCTGGATGTTTCCCAGGCGAGCTATTGGCAGCATGTTCAGAACCACTGTTTCTGAGGCTAATTCTTGAACCGTAAGTCATAGACGCTCGATCTTGGCGGCATTCGTCTCAGCGCCTGGCAATTAGTATAGAAGCACTGTTTCCCACTGTTTCTGAGGCTAATTCTTGAACCGTAAGTCATAGACGCTAGATCTTGGCGGCATTCGTCTCAGCGCCTGGCAATTAGTATAGAAGCACTGTCTTTGACTTCTCTGGATGTTTCCCAGGCGAGCTATTGACAAGTAAATCCTAGACGCTCGATCTTGGTTAGTTTCGCTTTCGCGGCTGGCAGCAAAGTTCAGAACCATGTTTCTGTGAATAACTCTTGAACCGTAAGTCACAGACGCTCGCTCTTGGCTGCATTCGTTTCAGCTCGTGGCAGCCAGTCTAAAAAACACTATCTTGGACTTCTCTGGATGTTTCCCAGGCGAGCTATTGGCAGCATGTTCAGAACCACTGTTTCTGAGGCTAATTCTTGAACCGTAAGTCATAGACGCTCGATCTTGGTGGCATTCGTCTCAGCGCCTGGCAATTAGTATAGAAGCACTGTTTCCCACTGTTTCTGAGGCTAATTCTTGAACCGTAAGTCATAGACGCTAGATCTTGGCGGCATTCGTCTCAGCGCCTGGCAATTAGTATAGAAGCACTGTCTTTGACTTCTCTTGATGTTTCCCTGGCGAGCTATTGACAAGTAAATCCTAGACGCTCGATCTTGGTTATTTTCGCTTTCGCGGCTGGCAGCAAAGTTCAGAACCATGTTTCTGTGAATAACTCTTGAACCGTAAGTCACAGACGCTCGCTCTTGGCTGCATTCGTTTCAGCTCGTGGCAGCCAGTCTAAAAAACACTATCTTGGACTTCTCTGGATGTTTCCCAGGCGAGCTATTGGCAGCATGTTCAGAACCACTGTTTCTGAGGCTAATTCTTGAACCGTAAGACTTAGACGCTCGAGCTTGGCGGCATTCGTCTCAGCGCCTGGCAATTAGTATAGAAGCACTGTTTCCCACTGTTTCTGAGGCTAATTCTTGAACCGTAAGTCATAGACGCTAGATCTTGGCGGCATTCGTCTCAGCGCCTGGCAATTAGTATAGAAGCACTGTCTTTGACTTCTCTGGATGTTTCCCAGGCGAGCTATTGACAAGTAAATCCTAGACGCTCGATCTTGCTTATTTTCGCTCTCGCGGCTGGCAGCAAAGTTCAGAACCATGTTTCTGTGAATAACTTTTGAACCGTAAGTCACAGACGCTCGCTCTTGGCTGCATTCGTTTCAGCTCGTGGCAGCCAGTCTAAAAAACACTATCTTGGACTTCTCTGGATGTTTCCCAGGCGAGCTATTGGCAGCATGTTCAGAACCACTGTTTCTGAGGCTAATTCTTGAACCGTAAGTCATAGACGCTCGATCTTGGCGGCATTCGTCTCAGCGCCTGGCAATTAGTATAGAAGCACTGTTTCCCACTGTTTCTGAGGCTAATTCTTGAACCGTAAGTCATAGACGCTAGATCTTGGCGGCATTCGTCTCAGCGCCTGGCAATTAGTATAGAAGCACTGTCTTTGACTTCTCTGGATGTTTCCCAGGCGAGCTATTGACAAGTAAATCCTAGACGCTCGATCTTGCTTATTTTCGCTCTCGCGGCTGGCAGCAAAGTTCAGAACCATGTTTCTGTGAATAACTTTTGAACCGTAAGTCACAGACGCTCGCTCTTGGCTGCATTCGTTTCAGCTCGTGGCAGCCAGTCTAAAAAACACTATCTTGGACTTCTCTGGATGTTTCCCAGGCGAGCTATTGGCAGCATGTTCAGAACCACTGTTTCTGAGGCTAATTCTTGAACCGTAAGTCATAGACGCTAGATCTTGGCGGCATTCGTCTCAGCGCCTGGCAATTAGTATAGAAGCACTGTCTTTGACTTCTCTGGATGTTTCCCAGGCGAGCTATTGACAAGTAAATCCTAGACGCTCGATCTTGGTTATTTTCGCTTTCGCGGCTGGCAGCAAAGTTCAGAACCATGTTTCTGTGAATAACTCTTGAACCGTAAGTCACAGACGCTCGCTCTTGGCTGCATTCGTTTCAGCTCGTGGCAGCCAGTCTAAAAAACACTATCTTGGACTTCTCTGGATGTTTCCCAGGCGAGCTATTGGCAGCATGTTCAGAACCACTGTTTCTGAGGCTAATTCTTGAACCGTAAGTCATAGACGCTCGATCTTGGCGGCATTCGTCTCAGCGCCTGGCAATTAGTATAGAAGCACTGTTTCCCACTGTTTCTGAGGCTAATTCTTGAACCGTAAGTCATAGACGCTAGATCTTGGCGGCATTCGTCTCAGCGCCTGGCAATTAGTATAGAAGCACTGTCTTTGACTTCTCTGGATGTTTCCCAGGCGAGCTATTGACAAGTAAATCCTAGACGCTCGATCTTGGTTAGTTTCGCTTTCGCGGCTGGCAGCAAAGTTCAGAACCATGTTTCTGTGAATAACTCTTGAACCGTAAGTCACAGACGCTCGCTCTTGGCTGCATTCGTTTCAGCTCGTGGCAGCCAGTCTAAAAAACACTATCTTGGACTTCTCTGGATGTTTCCCAGGCGAGCTATTGGCAGCATGTTCAGAACCACTGTTTCTGAGGCTAATTCTTGAACCGTAAGTCATAGACGCTCGATCTTGGCGGCATTCGTCTCAGCGCCTGGCAATTAGTATAGAAGCACTGTTTCCCACTGTTTCTGAGGCTAATTCTTGAACCGTAAGTCATAGACGCTAGATCTTGGCGGCATTCGTCTCAGCGCCTGGCAATTAGTATAGAAGCACTGTCTTTGACTTCTCTGGATGTTTCCCAGGCGAGCTATTGACAAGTAAATCCTAGACGCTCGATCTTGGTTAGTTTCGCTTTCGCGGCTGGCAGCAAAGTTCAGAACCATGTTTCTGTGAATAACTCTTGAACCGTAAGTCACAGACGCTCGCTCTTGGCTGCATTCGTTTCAGCTCGTGGCAGCCAGTCTAAAAAACACTATCTTGGACTTCTCTGGATGTTTCCCAGGCGAGCTATTGGCAGCATGTTCAGAACCACTGTTTCTGAGGCTAATTCTTGAACCGTAAGTCATAGACGCTCGATCTTGGTGGCATTCGTCTCAGCGCCTGGCAATTAGTATAGAAGCACTGTTTCCCACTGTTTCTGAGGCTAATTCTTGAACCGTAAGTCATAGACGCTAGATCTTGGCGGCATTCGTCTCAGCGCCTGGCAATTAGTATAGAAGCACTGTCTTTGACTTCTCTTGATGTTTCCCTGGCGAGCTATTGACAAGTAAATCCTAGACGCTCGATCTTGGTTATTTTCGCTTTCGCGGCTGGCAGCAAAGTTCAGAACCATGTTTCTGTGAATAACTCTTGAACCGTAAGTCACAGACGCTCGCTCTTGGCTGCATTCGTTTCAGCTCGTGGCAGCCAGTCTAAAAAACACTATCTTGGACTTCTCTGGATGTTTCCCAGGCGAGCTATTGGCAGCATGTTCAGAACCACTGTTTCTGAGGCTAATTCTTGAACCGTAAGTCATAGACGCTCGATCTTGGTGGCATTCGTCTCAGCGCCTGGCAATTAGTATAGAAGCACTGTTTCCCACTGTTTCTGAGGCTAATTCTTGAACCGTAAGTCATAGACGCTAGATCTTGGCGGCATTCGTCTCAGCGCCTGGCAATTAGTATAGAAGCACTGTCTTTGACTTCTCTTGATGTTTCCCTGGCGAGCTATTGACAAGTAAATCCTAGACGCTCGATCTTGGTTATTTTCGCTTTCGCGGCTGGCAGCAAAGTTCAGAACCATGTTTCTGTGAATAACTCTTGAACCGTAAGTCACAGACGCTCGCTCTTGGCTGCATTCGTTTCAGCTCGTGGCAGCCAGTCTAAAAAACACTATCTTGGACTTCTCTGGATGTTTCCCAGGCGAGCTATTGGCAGCATGTTCAGAACCACTGTTTCTGAGGCTAATTCTTGAACCGTAAGACTTAGACGCTCGAGCTTGGCGGCATTCGTCTCAGCGCCTGGCAATTAGTATAGAAGCACTGTTTCCCACTGTTTCTGAGGCTAATTCTTGAACCGTAAGTCATAGACGCTAGATCTTGGCGGCATTCGTCTCAGCGCCTGGCAATTAGTATAGAAGCACTGTCTTTGACTTCTCTGGATGTTTCCCAGGCGAGCTATTGACAAGTAAATCCTAGACGCTCGATCTTGCTTATTTTCGCTCTCGCGGCTGGCAGCAAAGTTCAGAACCATGTTTCTGTGAATAACTTTTGAACCGTAAGTCACAGACGCTCGCTCTTGGCTGCATTCGTTTCAGCTCGTGGCAGCCAGTCTAAAAAACACTATCTTGGACTTCTCTGGATGTTTCCCAGGCGAGCTATTGGCAGCATGTTCAGAACCACTGTTTCTGAGGCTAATTCTTGAACCGTAAGTCATAGACGCTCGATCTTGGCGGCATTCGTCTCAGCGCCTGGCAATTAGTATAGAAGCACTGTTTCCCACTGTTTCTGAGGCTAATTCTTGAACCGTAAGTCATAGACGCTAGATCTTGGCGGCATTCGTCTCAGCGCCTGGCAATTAGTATAGAAGCACTGTCTTTGACTTCTCTGGATGTTTCCCAGGCGAGCTATTGACAAGTAAATCCTAGACGCTCGATCTTGCTTATTTTCGCTCTCGCGGCTGGCAGCAAAGTTCAGAACCATGTTTCTGTGAATAACTTTTGAACCGTAAGTCACAGACGCTCGCTCTTGGCTGCATTCGTTTCAGCTCGTGGCAGCCAGTCTAAAAAACACTATCTTGGACTTCTCTGGATGTTTCCCAGGCGAGCTATTGGCAGCATGTTCAGAACCACTGTTTCTGAGGCTAATTCTTGAACCGTAAGTCATAGACGCTAGATCTTGGCGGCATTCGTCTCAGCGCCTGGCAATTAGTATAGAAGCACTGTCTTTGACTTCTCTGGATGTTTCCCAGGCGAGCTATTGACAAGTAAATCCTAGACGCTCGATCTTGGTTATTTTCGCTTTCGCGGCTGGCAGCAAAGTTCAGAACCATGTTTCTGTGAATAACTCTTGAACCGTAAGTCACAGACGCTCGCTCTTGGCTGCATTCGTTTCAGCTCGTGGCAGCCAGTCTAAAAAACACTATCTTGGACTTCTCTGGATGTTTCCCAGGCGAGCTATTGGCAGCATGTTCAGAACCACTGTTTCTGAGGCTAATTCTTGAACCGTAAGTCATAGACGCTCGATCTTGGCGGCATTCGTCTCAGCGCCTGGCAATTAGTATAGAAGCACTGTTTCCCACTGTTTCTGAGGCTAATTCTTGAACCGTAAGTCATAGACGCTAGATCTTGGCGGCATTCGTCTCAGCGCCTGGCAATTAGTATAGAAGCACTGTCTTTGACTTCTCTGGATGTTTCCCAGGCGAGCTATTGACAAGTAAATCCTAGACGCTCGATCTTGGTTAGTTTCGCTTTC
The DNA here is from genome assembly GCF_050947455.1 of Rhinoderma darwinii. NCBI lineage: Eukaryota > Metazoa > Chordata > Amphibia > Anura > Rhinodermatidae > Rhinoderma > Rhinoderma darwinii. The sequence goes on from NW_027463859.1 coordinate 23,189, forward strand.
GCGGCTGGCAGCAAAGTTCAGAACCATGTTTCTGTGAATAACTCTTGAACCGTAAGTCACAGACGCTCGCTCTTGGCTGCATTCGTTTCAGCTCGTGGCAGCCAGTCTAAAAAACACTATCTTGGACTTCTCTGGATGTTTCCCAGGCGAGCTATTGGCAGCATGTTCAGAACCACTGTTTCTGAGGCTAATTCTTGAACCGTAAGTCATAGACGCTCGATCTTGGCGGCATTCGTCTCAGCGCCTGGCAATTAGTATAGAAGCACTGTTTCCCACTGTTTCTGAGGCTAATTCTTGAACCGTAAGTCATAGACGCTAGATCTTGGCGGCATTCGTCTCAGCGCCTGGCAATTAGTATAGAAGCACTGTCTTTGACTTCTCTGGATGTTTCCCAGGCGAGCTATTGACAAGTAAATCCTAGACGCTCGATCTTGGTTATTTTCGCTTTCGCGGCTGGCAGCAAAGTTCAGAACCATGTTTCTGTGAATAACTCTTGAACCGTAAGTCACAGACGCTCGCTCTTGGCTGCATTCGTTTCAGCTCGTGGCAGCCAGTCTAAAAAACACTATCTTGGACTTCTCTGGATGTTTCCCAGGCGAGCTATTGGCAGCATGTTCAGAACCACTGTTTCTGAGGCTAATTCTTGAACCGTAAGTCATAGACGCTAGATCTTGGCGGCATTCGTCTCAGCGCCTGGCAATTAGTATAGAAGCACTGTCTTTGACTTCTCTGGATGTTTCCCAGGCGAGCTATTGACAAGTAAATCCTAGACGCTCGATCTTGGTTATTTTCGCTTTCGCGGCTGGCAGCAAAGTTCAGAACCATGTTTCTGTGAATAACTCTTGAACCGTAAGTCACAGATGCTCGCTCTTGGCTGCATTCGTTTCAGCTCGTGGCAGCCAGTCTAAAAAACACAATCTTGGACTTCTCTGGATGTTTCCCAGGCGAGCTATTGGCAGCATATTCAGAACCACTGTTTCTGAGGCTAATTCTTGAACCGTAAGTCATAGACGCTCGATCTTGGCGGCATTCGTCTCAGCGCCTGGCAATTAGTATAGAAGCACTGTTTCCCACTGTTTCTGAGGCTAATTCTTGAACCGTAAGTCATAGACGCTAGATCTTGGCGGCATTCGTCTCAGCGCCTGGCAATTAGTATAGAAGCACTGTCTTTGACTTCTCTTGATGTTTCCCAGGCGAGCTATTGACAAGTAAATCCTAGACGCTCGATCTTGGTTATTTTCGCTTTCGCGGCTGGCAGCAAAGTTCAGAACCATGTTTCTGTGAATAACTCTTGAACCGTAAGTCACAGACGCTCGCTCTTGGCTGCATTCGTTTCAGCTCGTGGCAGCCAGTCTAAAAAACACTATCTTGGACTTCTCTGGATGTTTCCCAGGCGAGCTATTGGCAGCATGTTCAGAACCACTGTTTCTGAGGCTAATTCTTGAACCGTAAGTCTTAGACGCTCGAGCTTGGCGGCATTCGTCTCAGCGCCTGGCAATTAGTATAGAAGCACTGTTTCCCACTGTTTCTGAGGCTAATTCTTGAACCGTAAGTCATAGACGCTAGATCTTGGCGGCATTCGTCTCAGCGCCTGGCAATTAGTATAGAAGCACTGTCTTTGACTTCTCTGGATGTTTCCCAGGCGAGCTATTGACAAGTAAATCCTAGACGCTCGATCTTGCTTATTTTCGCTTTCGCGGCTGGCAGCAAAGTTCAGAACCATGTTTCTGTGAATAACTCTTGAACCGTAAGTCACAGACGCTCGCTCTTGGCTGCATTCGTTTCAGCTCGTGGCAGCCAGTCTAAAAAACACTATCTTGGACTTCTCTGGATGTTTCCCAGGCGAGCTATTGGCAGCATGTTCAGAACCACTGTTTCTGAGGCTAATTCTTGAACCGTAAGTCATAGACGCTCGATCTTGGCGGCATTCGTCTCAGCGCCTGGCAATTAGTATAGAAGCACTGTTTCCCACTGTTTCTGAGGCTAATTCTTGAAACCGTAAGTCATAGACGCTAGATCTTGGCGGCATTCGTCTCAGCGCCTGGCAATTAGTATAGAAGCACTGTCTTTGACTTCTCTGGATGTTTCCCAGGCGAGCTATTGACAAGTAAATCCTAGACGCTCGATCTTGGTTAGTTTCGCTTTCGCGGCTGGCAGCAAAGTTCAGAACCATGTTTCTGTGAATAACTCTTGAACCGTAAGTCACAGACGCTCGCTCTTGGCTGCATTCGTTTCAGCTCGTGGCAGCCAGTCTAAAAAACACTATCTTGGACTTCTCTGGATGTTTCCCAGGCGAGCTATTGGCAGCATGTTCAGAACCACTGTTTCTGAGGCTAATTCTTGAACCGTAAGTCATAGACGCTCGATCTTGGTGGCATTCGTCTCAGCGCCTGGCAATTAGTATAGAAGCACTGTTTCCCACTGTTTCTGAGGCTAATTCTTGAACCGTAAGTCATAGACGCTAGATCTTGGCGGCATTCGTCTCAGCGCCTGGCAATTAGTATAGAAGCACTGTCTTTGACTAATCTGGATGTTTCCCAGGCGAGCTATTGACAAGTAAATCCTAGACGCTCGATCTTGGTTATTTTCGCTTTCGCGGCTGGCAGCAAAGTTCAGAACCATGTTTCTGTGAATAACTCTTGAACCGTAAGTCACAGACGCTCGCTCTTGGCTGCATTCGTTTCAGCTCGTGGCAGCCAGTCTAAAAAACACTATCTTGGACTTCTCTGGATGTTTCCCAGGCGAGCTATTGGCAGCATGTTCAGAACCACTGTTTCTGAGGCTAATTCTTGAACCGTAAGTCATAGACGCTCGATCTTGGCGGCATTCGTCTCAGCGCCTGGCAATTAGTATAGAAGCACTGTTTCCGACTGTTTCTGAGGCTAATTCTTGAACCGTAAGTCATAGACGCTAGATCTTGGCGGCATTCGTCTCAGCGCCTGGCAATTAGTATAGAAGCACTGTCTTTGACTTCTCTGGATGTTTCCCAGGCGAGCTATTGACAAGTAAATCCTAGACGCTCGATCTTGGTTAGTTTCGCTTTCGCGGCTGGCAGCAAAGTTCAGAACCATGTTTCTGTGAATAACTCTTGAACCGTAAGTCACAGACGCTCGCTCTTGGCTGCATTCGTTTCAGCTCGTGGCAGCCAGTCTAAAAAACACTATCTTGGACTTCTCTGGATGTTTCCCAGGCGAGCTATTGGCAGCATGTTCAGAGGCTAATTCTTGAACCGTAAGTCATAGACGCTCGATCTTGGCGGCATTCGTCTCAGCGCCTGGCAATTAGTATAGAAGCACTGTTTCCCACTGTTTCTGAGGCTAATTCTTGAACCGTAAGTCATAGACGCTAGATCTTGGCGGCATTCGTCTCAGCGCCTGGCAATTAGTATAGAAGCACTGTCTTTGACTTCTCTGGATGTTTCCCAGGCGAGCTATTGACAAGTAAATCCTAGACGCTCGATCTTGGTTATTTTCGCTTTCGCGGCTGGCAGCAAAGTTCAGAACCATGTTTCTGTGAATAACTTTTGAACCGTAAGTCACAGACGCTCGCTCTTGGCTGCATTCGTTTCAGCTCGTGGCAGCCAGTCTAAAAAACACTATCTTGGACTTCTCTGGATGTTTCCCAGGCGAGCTATTGGCAGCATGTTCAGAACCACTGTTTCTGAGGCTAATTCTTGAACCGTAAGTCATAGACGCTCGATCTTGGCAGCATTCGTCTCAGCGCCTGGCAATTAGTATAGAAGCACTGTTTCCCACTGTTTCTGAGGCTAATTCTTGAACCGTAAGTCATAGACGCTAGATCTTGGCGGCATTCGTCTCAGCGCCTGGCAATTAGTATAGAAGCACGGTCTTTGACTTCTCTGGATGTTTCCCAGGCGAGCTATTGACAAGTAAATCCTAGACGCTCGATCTTGGTTATTTTCGCTTTCGCGGCTGGCAGCAAAGTTCAGAACCATGTTTCTGTGAATAACTCTTGAACCGTAAGTCACAGACGCTCGCTCTTGGCTGCATTCGTTTCAGCTCGTGGCAGCCAGTCTAAAAAACACAATCTTGGACCTCTCTGGATGTTTCCCAGGCGAGCTATTGGCAGCATGTTCAGAGGCTAATTCTTGAACCGTAAGTCATAGACGCTCGATCTTGGCGGCATTCGTCTCAGCGCCTGGCAATTAGTATAGAAGCACTGTTTCCCACTGTTTCTGAGGCTAATTCTTGAACCGTAAGTCATAGACGCTAGATCGTGGCGGCATTCGTCTCAGCGCCTGGCAATTAGTATAGAAGCACTGTCTTTGACTTTTCTGGATGTTTCCCAGGCGAGCTATTAACAAGCAAATCCTAGACGCTCGATCTTGGTTATTTTCGCTTTCGCGGCTGGCAGCAAAGTTCAGAACCATGTTTCTGTGAATAACTCTTGAACCGTAAGTCACAGACGCTCGCTCTTGGCTGCATTCGTTTCAGCTCGTGGCAGCCAGTCTAAAAAACACTATCTTGGACTTCTCTGGATGTTTCCCAGGCGAGCTATTGGCAGCATGTTCAGAACCACTGTTTCTGAGGCTAATTCTTGAACCGTAAGTCATAGACGCTAGATCTTGGCGGCATTCGTCTCAGCGCCTGGCAATTAGTATAGAAGCACTGTCTTTGACTTCTCTGGATGTTTCCCAGGCGAGCTATTGACAAGTAAATCCTAGACGCTCGATCTTGGTTAGTTTCGCTTTCGCGGCTGGCAGCAAAGTTCAGAACCATGTTTCTGTGAATAACTCTTGAACCGTAAGTCACAGACGCTCGCTCTTGGCTGCATTCGTTTCAGCTCGTGGCAGCCAGTCTAAAAAACACTATCTTGGACTTCTCTGGATGTTTCCCAGGCGAGCTATTGGCAGCATGTTCAGAACCACTGTTTCTGAAGCTAATTCTTGAACCGTAAGTCATAGACGCTCGATCTTGGCGGCATTCGTCTCAGCGCCTGGCAATTAGTATAGAAGCACTGTTTCCCACTGTTTCTGAGGCTAATTCTTGAACCGTAAGTCATAGACGCTAGATCTTGGCGGCATTCGTCTCAGCGCCTGGCAATTAGTATAGAAGCACTGTCTTTGACTTCTCTGGATGTTTCCCAGGCGAGCTATTGACAAGTAAATCCTAGACGCTCGATCTTGGTTATTTTCGCTTTCGCGGCTGGCAGCAAAGTTCAGAACCATGTTTCTGTGAATAACTCTTGAACCGTAAGTCACAGACGCTCGCTCTTGGCTGCATTCGTTTCAGCTCGTGGCAGCCAGTCTAAAAAACACAATCTTGGACTTCTCTGGATGTTTCCCAGGCGAGCTATTGGCAGCATATTCAGAACCACTGTTTCTGAGGCTAATTCTTGAACCGTAAGTCATAGACGCTCGATCTTGGCGGCATTCGTCTCAGCGCCTGGCAATTAGTATAGAAGCACTGTTTCCCACTGTTTCTGAGGCTAATTCTTGAACCGTAAGTCATAGACGCTAGATCTTGGCGGCATTCGTCTCAGCGCCTGGCAATTAGTATAGAAGCACTGTCTTTGACTTCTCTTGATGTTTCCCAGGCGAGCTATTGACAAGTAAATCCTAGACGCTCGATCTTGATTATTTTCGATTTCGCGGCTGGCAGCAAAGTTCAGAACCATGTTTCTGTGAATAACTCTTGAACCGTAAGTCACAGACGCTCGCTCTTGGCTGCATTCGTTTCAGCTCGTGGCAGCCAGTCTAAAAAACACTATCTTGGACTTCTCTGGATGTTTCCCAGGCGAGCTATTGGCAGCATGTTCAGAACCACTGTTTCTGAGGCTAATTCTTGAACCGTAAGTCTTAGACGCTCGAGCTTGGCGGCATTCGTCTCAGCGCCTGGCAATTAGTATAGAAGCACTGTTTCCCACTGTTTCTGAGGCTAATTCTTGAACCGTAAGTCATAGACGCTAGATCTTGGCGGCATTCGTCTCAGCGCCTGGCAATTAGTATAGAAGCACTGTCTTTGACTTCTCTGGATGTTTCCCAGGCGAGCTATTGACAAGTAAATCCTAGACGCTCGATCTTGGTTAGTTTCGCTTTCGCGGCTGGCAGCAAAGTTCAGAACCATGTTTCTGTGAATAACTCTTGAACCGTAAGTCACAGACGCTCGCTCTTGGCTGCATTCGTTTCAGCTCGTGGCAGCCAGTCTAAAAAACACTATCTTGGACTTCTCTGGATGTTTCCCAGGCGAGCTATTGGCAGCATGTTCAGAACCACTGTTTCTGAGGCTAATTCTTGAACCGTAAGTCATAGACGCTCGATCTTGGTGGCATTCGTCTCAGCGCCTGGCAATTAGTATAGAAGCACTGTTTCCCACTGTTTCTGAGGCTAATTCTTGAACCGTAAGTCATAGACGCTAGATCTTGGCGGCATTCGTCTCAGCGCCTGGCAATTAGTATAGAAGCACTGTCTTTGACTTCTCTGGATGTTTCCCAGGCGAGCTATTGACAAGTAAATCCTAGACGCTCGATCTTGGTTATTTTCGCTTTTGCGGCTGGCAGCAAAGTTCAGAACCATGTTTCTGTGAATAACTCTTGAACCGTAAGTCACAGACGCTCGCTCTTGGCTGCATTCGTTTCAGCTCGTGGCAGCCAGTCTAAAAAACACTATCTTGGACTTCTCTGGATGTTTCCCAGGCGAGCTATTGGCAGCATGTTCAGAACCACTGTTTCTGAGGCTAATTCTTGAACCGTAAGTCTTAGACGCTCGAGCTTGGCGGCATTCGTCTCAGCGCCTGGCAATTAGTATAGAAGCACTGTTTCCCACTGTTTCTGAGGCTAATTCTTGAACCGTAAGTCATAGACGCTAGATCTTGGCGGCATTCGTCTCAGCGCCTGGCAATTAGTATAGAAGCACTGTCTTTGACTTCTCTGGATGTTTCCCAGGCGAGCTATTGACAAGTAAATCCTAGACGCTCGATCTTGGTTAGTTTCGCTTTCGCGGCTGGCAGCAAAGTTCAGAACCATGTTTCTGTGAATAACTCTTGAACCGTAAGTCACAGACGCTCGCTCTTGGCTGCATTCGTTTCAGCTCGTGGCAGCCAGTCTAAAAAACACTATCTTGGACTTCTCTGGATGTTTCCCAGGCGAGCTATTGGCAGCATGTTCAGAACCACTGTTTCTGAGGCTAATTCTTGAACCGTAAGTCATAGACGCTCGATCTTGGTGGCATTCGTCTCAGCGCCTGGCAATTAGTATAGAAGCACTGTTTCCCACTGTTTCTGAGGCTAATTCTTGAACCGTAAGTCATAGACGCTAGATCTTGGCGGCATTCGTCTCAGCGCCTGGCAATTAGTATAGAAGCACTGTCTTTGACTTCTCTGGATGTTTCCCAGGCGAGCTATTGACAAGTAAATCCTAGACGCTCGATCTTGGTTATTTTCGCTTTTGCGGCTGGCAGCAAAGTTCAGAACCATGTTTCTGTGAATAACTCTTGAACCGTAAGTCACAGACGCTCGCTCTTGGCTGCATTCGTTTCAGCTCGTGGCAGCCAGTCTAAAAAACACTATCTTGGACTTCTCTGGATGTTTCCCAGGCGAGCTATTGGCAGCATGTTCAGAACCACTGTTTCTGAGGCTAATTCTTGAACCGTAAGTCATAGACGCTCGATCTTGGCGGCATTCGTCTCAGCGCCTGGCAATTAGTATAGAAGCACTGTTTCCCACTGTTTCTGAGGCTAATTCTTGAACCGTAAGTCATAGACGCTAGATCTTGGCGGCATTCGTCTCAGCGCCTGGCAATTAGTATAGAAGCACTGTCTTTGACTTCTCTGGATGTTTCCCAGGCGAGCTATTGACAAGTAAATCCTAGACGCTCGATCTTGGTTAGTTTCGCTTTCGCGGCTGGCAGCAAAGTTCAGAACCATGTTTCTGTGAATAACTCTTGAACCGTAAGTCACAGACGCTCGCTCTTGGCTGCATTCGTTTCAGCTCGTGGCAGCCAGTCTAAAAAACACTATCTTGGACTTCTCTGGATGTTTCCCAGGCGAGCTATTGGCAGCATGTTCAGAGGCTAATTCTTGAACCGTAAGTCATAGACGCTCGATCTTGGCGGCATTCGTCTCAGCGCCTGGCAATTAGTATAGAAGCACTGTTTCCCACTGTTTCTGAGACTAATTCTTGAACCGTAAGTCATAGACGCTAGATCTTGGCGGCATTCGTCTCAGCGCCTGGCAATTAGTATAGAAGCACTGTCTTTGACTTCTCTGGATGTTTCCCAGGCGAGCTATTGACAAGTAAATCCTAGACGCTCGATCTTGGTTATTTTCGCTTTCGCGGCTGGCAGCAAAGTTCAGAACCATGTTTCTGTGAATAACTTTTGAACCGTAAGTCACAGACGCTCGCTCTTGGCTGCATTCGTTTCAGCTCGTGGCAGCCAGTCTAAAAAACACTATCTTGGACTTCTCTGGATGTTTCCCAGGCGAGCTATTGGCAGCATGTTCAGAACCACTGTTTCTGAGGCTAATTCTTGAACCGTGAGTCATAGACGCTCGATCTTGGCAGCATTCGTCTCAGCGCCTGGCAATTAGTATAGAAGCACTGTTTCCCACTGTTTCTGAGGCTAATTCTTGAACCGTAAGTCATAGACGCTAGATCTTGGCGGCATTCGTCTCAGCGCCTGGCAATTAGTATAGAAGCACGGTCTTTGACTTCTCTGGTTGTTTCCCAGGCGAGCTATTGACAAGTAAATCCTAGACGCTCGATCTTGGTTATTTTCGCTTTCGCGGCTGGCAGCAAAGTTCAGAACCATGTTTCTGTGAATAACTCTTGAACCGTAAGTCACAGACGCTCGCTCTTGGCTGCATTCGTTTCAGCTCGTGGCAGCCAGTCTAAAAAACACAATCTTGGACCTCTCTGGATGTTTCCCAGGCGAGCTATTGGCAGCATGTTCAGAGGCTAATTCTTGAACCGTAAGTCATAGACGCTCGATCTTGGCGGCATTCGTCTCAGCGCCTGGCAATTAGTATAGAAGCACTGTTTCCCACTGTTTCTGAGGCTAATTCTTGAACCGTAAGTCATAGACGCTAGATCGTGGCGGCATTCGTCTCAGCGCCTGGCAATTAGTATAGAAGCACTGTCTTTGACTTTTCTGGATGTTTCCCAGGCGAGCTATTAACAAGCAAATCCTAGACGCTCGATCTTGGTTATTTTCGCTTTCGCGGCTGGCAGCAAAGTTCAGAACCATGTTTCTGTGAATAACTCTTGAACCGTAAGTCACAGACGCTCGCTCTTGGCTGCATTCGTTTCAGCTCGTGGCAGCCAGTCTAAAAAACACTATCTTGGACTTCTCTGGATGTTTCCCAGTCGAGCTATTGGCAGCATGTTCAGAACCACTGTTTCTGAGGCTAATTCTTGAACCGTAAGTCTTAGACGCTCGATCTTGGCGGCATTCGTCTCAGCGCCTGGCAATTAGTATAGAAGCACTGTCTTTGACTTCTCTGGATGTTTCCCAGGCGAGCTATTGACAAGTAAATCCTAGACGCTCGATCTTGGTTATTTTCGCTTTCGCGGCTGGCAGCAAAGTTCAGAACCATGTTTCTGTGAATAACTTTTGAACCGTAAGTCACAGACGCTCGCTCTTGGCTGCATTCGTTTCAGCTCGTGGCAGCCAGTCTAAAAAACACTATCTTGGACTTCTCTGGATGTTTCCCAGGCGAGCTATTGGCAGCATGTTCAGAACCACTGTTTCTGAGGCTAATTCTTGAACCGTAAGTCATAGACGCTCGATCTTGGCAGCATTCGTCTCAGCGCCTGGCAATTAGTATAGAAGCACTGTTTCCCACTGTTTCTGAGGCTAATTCTTGAACCGTAAGTCATAGACGCTAGATCTTGGCGGCATTCGTCTCAGCGCCTGGCAATTAGTATAGAAGCACTGTCTTTGACTTCTCTGGATGTTTCCCAGGCGAGCTAATGACAAGTAAATCCTAGACGCTCGATCTTGGTTATTTTCGCTTTCGCGGCTGGCAGCAAAGTTCAGAACCATGTTTCTGTGAATAACTCTTGAACCGTAAGTCACAGACGCTCGCTCTTGGCTGCATTCGTTTCAGCTCTTGGCAGCCAGTCTAAAAAACACAATCTTAGACTTCTCTGGATGTTTCCCAGGCGAGCTATTGGCAGCATATTCAGAACCACTGTTTCTGAGGCTAATTCTTGAACCGTAAGTCATAGACGCTCGATCTTGACGGCATTCGTCTCAGCGCCTGGCAATTAGTATAGAAGCACTGTTTCCCACTGTTTCTGAGGCTAATTCTTGAACCGTAAGTCATAGACGCTAGATCTTGGCGGCATTCGTCTCAGCGCCTGGCAATTAGTATAGAAGCACTGTCTTTGACTTCTCTGGATGTTTCCCAGGCGAGCTATTGACAAGTAAATCCTAGACGCTCGATCTTGGTTATTTTCGCTTTCGCGGCTGGCAGCAAAGTTCAGAACCATGTTTCTGTGAATAACTCTTGAACCGTAAGTCACAGACGCTCGCTCTTGGCTGCATTCGTTTCAGCTCGTGGCAGCCAGTCTAAAAAACACTATCTTGGACTTCTCTGGATGTTTCCCAGGCGAGCTATTGGCAGCATGTTCAGAACCACTGTTTCTGAGGCTAATTCTTGAACCGTAAGTCTTAGACGCTCGAGCTTGGCGGCATTCGTCTCAGCGCCTGGCAATTAGTATAGAAGCACTGTTTCCCACTGTTTCTGAGGCTAATTCTTGAACCGTAAGTCATAGACGCTAGATCTTGGCGGCATTCGTCTCAGCGCCTGGCAATTAGTATAGAAGCACTGTCTTTGACTTCTCTGGATGTTTCCCAGGCGAGCTATTGACAAGTAAATCCTAGACGCTCGATCTTGCTTATTTTCGCTTTCGCGGCTGGCAGCAAAGTTCAGAACCATGTTTCTGTGAATAACTTTTGAACCGTAAGTCACAGACGCTCGCTCTTGGCTGCATTCGTTTCAGCTCGTGGCAGCCAGTCTAAAAAACACTATCTTGGACTTCTCTGGATGTTTCCCAGGCGAGCTATTGGCAGCATGTTCAGAACCACTGTTTCTGAGGCTAATTCTTGAACCGTAAGTCATAGACGCTAGATCTTGGCGGCATTCGTCTCAGCGCCTGGCAATTAGTATAGAAGCACTGTCTTTGACTTCTCTGGATGTTTCCCAGGCGAGCTATTGACAAGTAAATCCTAGACGCTCGATCTTGGTTATTTTCGCTTTCGCGGCTGGCAGCAAAGTTCAGAACCATGTTTCTGTGAATAACTCTTGAACCGTAAGTCACAGACGCTCGCTCTTGGCTGCATTCGTTTCAGCTCGTGGCAGCCAGTCTAAAAAACACTATCTTGGACTTCTCTGGATGTTTCCCAGGCGAGCTATTGGCAGCATGTTCAGAACCACTGTTTCTGAGGCTAATTCTTGAACCGTAAGTCATAGACGCTCGATCTTGGCGGCATTCGTCTCAGCGCCTGGCAATTAGTATAGAAGCACTGTTTCCCACTGTTTCTGAGGCTAATTCTTGAACCGTAAGTCATAGACGCTAGATCTTGGCGGCATTCGTCTCAGCGCCTGGCAATTAGTATAGAAGCACTGTCTTTGACTTCTCTGGATGTTTCCCAGGCGAGCTATTGACAAGTAAATCCTAGACGCTCGATCTTGGTTATTTTCGCTTTCGCGGCTGGCAGCAAAGTTCAGAACCATGTTTCTGTGAATAACTCTTGAACCGTAAGTCACAGACGCTCGCTCTTGGCTGCATTCGTTTCAGCTCGTGGCAGCCAGTCTAAAAAACACAATCTTGGACTTCTCTGGATGTTTCCCAGGCGAGCTATTGGCAGCATATTCAGAACCACTGTTTCTGAGGCTAATTCTTGAACCGTAAGTCATAGACGCTCGATCTTGGCGGCATTCGTCTCAGCGCCTGGCAATTAGTATAGAAGCACTGTTTCCCACTGTTTCTGAGGCTAATTCTTGAACCGTAAGTCATAGACGCTAGATCTTGGCGGCATTCGTCTCAGCGCCTGGCAATTAGTATAGAAGCACTGTCTTTGACTTCTCTGGATGTTTCCCAGGCGAGCTATTGACAAGTAAATCCTAGACGCTCGATCTTGGTTATTTTCGCTTTCGCGGCTGGCAGCAAAGTTTAGAACCATGTTTCTGTGAATAACTCTTGAACCGTAAGTCACAGACGCTCGCTCTTGGCTGCATTCGTTTCAGCTCGTGGCAGCCAGTCTAAAAAACACTATCTTGGACTTCTCTGGATGTTTCCCAGACGAGCTATTGGCAGCATGTTCAGAACCACTGTTTCTGAGGCTAATTCTTGAACCGTAAGTCATAGACGCTCGATCTTGGCGGCATTCGTCTCAGCGCCTGGCAATTAGTATAGAAGCACTGTTTCCCACTGTTTCTGAGGCTAATTCTTGAACCGTAAGTCATAGACGCTAGATCTTGGCGGCATTCGTCTCAGCGCCTGGCAATTAGTATAGAAGCACTGTCTTTGACCTCTCTGGATGTTTCCCAGGCGAGCTATTGACAAGTAAATCCTAGACGCTCGATCTTGGTTATTTTCGCTTTCGCGGCTGGCAGCAAAGTTCAGAACCATGTTTCTGTGAATAACTCTTGAACCGTAAGTCACAGACGCTCGCTCTTGGCTGCATTCGTTTCAGCTCGTGGCAGCCAGTCTAAAAAACACAATCTTGGACCTCTCTGGATGTTTCCCAGGCGAGCTATTGGCAGCATGTTCAGAGGCTAATTCTTGAACCGTAAGTCATAGACGCTCGATCTTGGCGGCATTCGTCTCAGCGCCTGGCAATTAGTATAGAAGCACTGTTTCTCACTGTTTCTGAGGCTAATTCTTGAACCGTAAGTCATAGACGCTAGATCGTGGCGGCATTCGTCTCAGCGCCTGGCAATTAGTATCGAAGCACTGTCTTTGACTTCTCTGGATGTTTCCCAGGCGAGCTATTGACAAGTAAATCCTAGACGCTCGATCTTGCTTATTTTCGCTTTCGCGGCTGACAGCAAAGTTCAGAACCATGTTTCTGTGAATAACTTTTGAACCGTAAGTCACAGACGCTCGCTCTTGGCTGCATTCGTTTCAGCTCGTGGCAGCCAGTCTAAAAAACACTATCTTGGACTTCTCTGGATGTTTCCCAGGCGAGCTATTGGCAGCATGTTCAGAACCACTGTTTCTGAGGCTAATTCTTGAACCGTAAGTCATAGACGCTAGATCTTGGCGGCATTCGTCTCAGCGCCTGGCAATTAGTATAGAAGCACTGTCTTTGACTTCTCTGGATGTTTCCCAGGCGAGCTATTGACAAGTAAATCCTAGACGCTCGATCTTGGTTATTTTCGCTTTCGCGGCTGGCAGCAAAGTTCAGAACCATGTTTCTGTGAATAACTCTTGAACCGTAAGTCACAGACGCTCGCTCTTGGCTGCATTCGTTTCAGCTCGTGGCAGCCAGTCTAAAAAACACTATCTTGGACTTCTCTGGATGTTTCCCAGGCGAGCTATTGGCAGCATGTTCAGAACCACTGTTTCTGAGGCTAATTCTTGAACCGTAAGTCATAGACGCTCGATCTTGGCGGCATTCGTCTCAGCGCCTGGCAATTAGTATAGAAGCACTGTTTCCCACTGTTTCTGAGGCTAATTCTTGAACCGTAAGTCATAGACGCTAGATCTTGGCGGCATTCGTCTCAGCGCCTGGCAATTAGTATAGAAGCACTGTCTTTGACTTCTCTGGATGTTTCCCAGGCGAGCTATTGACAAGTAAATCCTAGACGCTCGATCTTGGTTAGTTTCGCTTTCGCGGCTGGCAGCAAAGTTCAGAACCATGTTTCTGTGAATAACTCTTGAACCGTAAGTCACAGACGCTCGCTCTTGGCTGCATTCGTTTCAGCTCGTGGCAGCCAGTCTAAAAAACACAATCTTGGACTTCTCTGGATGTTTCCCAGGCGAGCTATTGGCAGCATGTTCAGAGGCTAATTCTTGAACCGTAAGTCATAGACGCTCGATCTTGGCGGCATTCGTCTCAGCGCCTGGCAATTAGTATAGAAGCACTGTTTCTCACTGTTTCTGAGGCTAATTCTTGAACCGTAAGTCATAGACGCTAGATCGTGGCGGCATTCGTCTCAGCGCCTGGCAATTAGTATGGAAGCACTGTCTTTGACTTCTCTGGATGTTTCCCAGGCGAGCTATTGACAAGTAAATCCTAGACGCTCGATCTTGGTTATTTTCGCTTTCGCGGCTGGCAGCAAAGTTCAGAACCATGTTTCTGTGAATAACTTTTGAACCGTAAGTCACAGACGCTCGCTCTTGGCTGCATTCGTTTCAGCTCGTGGCAGCCAGTCTAAAAAACACAATCTTGGACTTCTCTGGATGTTTCCCAGGCGAGCTATTGGCAGCATGTTCAGAACCACTGTTTCTGAGGCTAATTCTTGAAACGTAGGTCATAGACGCTCGATCTTGGCGGCATTCGTCTCAGCGCCTGGCAATTAGTATAGAAGCACTGTTTCCCACTGTTTCTGAGGCTAATTCTTGAACCGTAAGTCATAGACGCTAGATCTTGGCGGCATTCGTCTCAGCGCCTGGCAATTAGTATAGAAGCACTGTCTTTGACTTCTCTGGATGTTTCCCAGGCGAGCTATTGACAAGTAAATCCTAGACGCTCGATCTTGGTTATTTTCGCTTTCGCGGCTGGCAGCAAAGTTCAGAACCATGTTTCTGTGAATAACTTTTGAACCGTAAGTCACAGACGCTCGCTCTTGGCTGCATTCGTTTCAGCTCGTGGCAGCCAGTCTAAAAAACACTATCTTGGACTTCTCTGGATGTTTCCCAGGCGAGCTATTGGCAGCATGTTCAGAACCACTGTTTCTGAGGCTAATTCTTGAACCGTGTCATAGACGCTCGATCTTGGCGGCATTCGTCTCAGCGCCTGGCAATTAGTATAGAAGCACTGTTTCCCACTGTTTCTGAGGCTAATTCTTGAACCGTAAGTCATAGACGCTAGATCTTGGCGGCATTCGTCTCAGCGCCTGGCAATTAGTATAGAAGCACTGTCTTTGACTTCTCTGGATGTTTCCCAGGCGAGCTATTGACAAGTAAATCCTAGACGCTCGATCTTGGTTATTTTCGCTTTCGCGGCTGGCAGCAAAGTTCAGAACCATGTTTCTGTGAATAACTTTTGAACCGTAAGTCACAGACGCTCGCTCTTGGCTGCATTCGTTTCAGCTCGTGGCAGCCAGTCTAAAAAACACAATCTTGGACTTCTCTGGATGTTTCCCAGGCGAGCTATTGGCAGCATGTTCAGAACCACTGTTTCTGAGGCTAATTCTTGAACCGTAAGTCATAGACGCTCGATCTTGGCGGCATTCGTCTCAGCGCCTGGCAATTAGTATAGAAGCACTATTTCCCACTGTTTCTGAGGCTAATTCTTGAACCGTAAGTCATAGACGCTAGATCTTGGCGGCATTCGTCTCAGCGCCTGGCAATTAGTATAGAAGCACTGTCTTTGACTTCTCTGGATGTTTCCCAGGCGAGCTATTGACAAGTAAATCCTAGACGCTCGATCTTGGTTATTTTCGCTTTCGCGGCTGGCAGCAAAGTTCAGAACCATGTTTCTGTGAATAACTCTTGAACCGTAAGTCACAGACGCTCGCTCTTGGCTGCATTCGTTTCTTCAGCTCGTGGCAGCCAGTCTAAAAAACACAATCTTGGACTTCTCTGGATGTTTCCCAGGCGAGCTATTGGCAGCATGTTCAGAACCACTGTTTCTGAGGCTAATTCTTGAACCGTAAGTCATAGACGCTCGATCTTGGCGGCATTCGTCTCAGCGCCTGGCAATTAGTATAGAAGCACTATTTCCCACTGTTTCTGAGGCTAATTCTTGAACCGTAAGTCATAGACGCTAGATCTTGGCGGCATTCGTCTCAGCGCCTGGCAATTAGTATAGAAGCACTGTCTTTGACTTCTCTGGATGTTTCCCAGGCGAGCTATTGACAAGTAAATCCTAGACGCTCGATCTTGGTTATTTTCGCTTTCGCGGCTGGCAGCAAAGTTCAGAACCATGTTTCTGTGAATAACTCTTGAACCGTAAGTCACAGACGCTCGCTCTTGGCTGCATTCGTTTCAGCTCGTGGCAGCCAGTCTAAAAAACACAATCTTGGACTTCTCTGGATGTTTCCCAGGCGAGCTATTGGCAGCATGTTCAGAACCACTGTTTCTGAGGCTAATTCTTGAACCGTAAGTCATAGACGCTCGCACTTGGCGGCATTCGTCTCAGCGCCTGGCAATTAGTATAGAAGCACTGTTTCCCACTGTTTCTGAGGCTAATTCTTGAACCGTAAGTCATAGACGCTAAATCTTGGCGGCATTCATCTCAGCGCCTGGCAATTAGTATAGAAGCACTGTCTTTGACTTCTCTGGATGTTTCCCAGGCGAGCTATTGACAAGTAAATCCTAGACGCTCGATCTTGGTTATTTTCGCTTTCGCGGCTGGCAGCAAAGTTCAGAACCATGTTTCTGTGAATAACTCTTGAACCGTAAGTCACAGACGCTCGCTCTTGGCTGCATTCGTTTCAGCTCGTGGCAGCCAGTCTAAAAAACACTATCTTGGACTTCTCTGGATGTTTCCCAGGCGAGCTATTGGCAGCATGTTCAGAACCACTGTTTCTGAGGCTAATTCTTGAACCGTAAGTCATAGACGCTCGATCTTGGCGGCATTCGTCTCAGCGCCTGGCAATTAGTATAGAAGCACTGTTTCCCACTGTTTCTGAGGCTAATTCTTGAACCGTAAGTATTAGACGCTCCATCTTGGCGGCATTCGTCTCAGCGCCTGGCAATTAGTATAGAAGCACTGTCTTTGACTTCTCTGCATGTTTCCCAGGCGAGCTATTGACAAGTAAATCCTAGACGCTCGATCTTGGTTATTTTCGCTTTCGCGGCTGGCAGCAAAGTTCAGAACCATGTTTCTGTGAATAACTCTTGAACCGTAAGTCACAGACGCTCGCTCTTGGCTGCATTCGTTTCAGCTCGTGGCAGCCAGTCTAAAAAACACTATCTTGGACTTCTCTGGATGTTTCCCAGGCGACCTATTGGCAGCATGTTCAGAACCACTGTTTCTGAGGCTAATTCTTGAACCGTAAGTATTAGACGCTCCATCTTGGCGGCATTCGTCTCAGCGCCTGGCAATTAGTATGGAAGCACTGTCTTTGACTTCTCTGGATGTTTCCCAGGCGAGCTATTGACAAGTAAATCCTAGACGCTCGATCTTGGTTATTTTCGCTTTCGCGGCTGGCAGCAAAGTTCAGAACCATGTTTCTGTGAATAACTCTTGAACCGTAAGTCACAGACGCTCGCTCTTGGCTGCATTCGTTTCAGCTCGTGGCAGCCAGTCTAAAAAACACTATCTTGGACTTCTCTTGATGTTTCCCAGGCGAGCTATTGGCAGCATGTTCAGAACCACTGTTTCTGTCTAATTATTGAACCGTAAGTCTTAGACGCTCGATCTTGGCGGCATTCGTCTCAGCGCCTGGCAATTAGTATGGAAGCACTGTCTTTGACTTCTCTGGATGTTTCCCAGGCGAGCTATTGACAAGTAAATCCTAGACGCTCGATCTTGGTTATTTTCGCTTTCGCGGCTGGCAGCAAAGTTCAGAACCATGTTTCTGTGAATAACTCTTGAACCGTAAGTCACAGACGCTCGCTCTTGGCTGCATTCGTTTCAGCTCGTGGCAGCCAGTCTAAAAAACACAATCTTGGACTTCTCTGGATGTTTCCCAGGCGAGCTATTGGCAGCATGTTCAGAACCACTGTTTCTGAGGCAAATTCTTGAACCGTAAGTCATAGACGCTCGATCTTGGCGGCATTCGTCTCAGCGCCTGGCAATTAGTATAGAAGCACTGTTTCCCACTGTTTCTGAGGCTAATTCTTGAAACGTAAGTCATAGACGCTAGATCTTGGCGGCATTCGTCTCAGCGCCTGGCAATTAGTATAGAAGCACTGTCTTTGACTTCTCTGGATGTTTCCCAGGCGAGCTATTGACAAGTAAATCCTAGACGCTCGATCTTGGTTATTTTCGCTTTCGCGGCTGGCAGCAAAGTTCAGAACCATGTTTCTGTGAATAACTCTTGAACCGTAAGTCACAGACGCTCGCTCTTGGCTGCATTCGTTTCAGCTCGTGGCAGCCAGTCTAAAAAACACAATCTTGGACTTCTCTGGATGTTTCCCAGGCGAGCTATTGGCAGCATGTTCAGAACCACTGTTTCTGAGGCTAATTCTTGAACCGTAAGTCATAGACGCTCGCACTTGGCGGCATTCGTCTCAGCGCCTGGCAATTAGTATAGAAGCACTGTTTCCCACTGTTTCTGAGGCTAATTCTTGAACCATAAGTCATAGACGCTAAATCTTGGCGGCATTCGTCTCAGCGCCTGGCAATTAGTATAGAAGCACTGTCTTTGACTTCTCTGGATGTTTCCCAGGCGAGCTATTGACAAGTAAATCCTAGACGCTCGATCTTGGTTATTTTCGCTTTCGCGGCTGGCAGCAAAGTTCAGAACCATGTTTCTGTGAATAACTCTTGAACCGTAAGTCACAGACGCTCGCTCTTGGCTGCATTCGTTTCAGCTCGTGGCAGCCAGTCTAAAAAAACACAATCTTGGACTTCTCTGGATGTTTCCCAGGCGAGCTATTGGCAGCATGTTCAGAACCACTGTTTCTGAGGCTAATTCTTGAACCGTAAGTCATAGACGCTCGCACTTGGCGGCATTCGTCTCAGCGCCTGGCAATTAGTATAGAAGCACTGTTTCCCACTGTTTCTGAGGCTAATTCTTGAACCGTAAGTCATAGACGCTAAATCTTGGCGGCATTCGTCTCAGCGCCTGGCAATTAGCATAGAAGTTCTGTCTTTGACTTCTCTGGATGTTTCCCAGGCGAGCTATTGACAAGTAAATCCTAGACGCTCGATCTTGGTTATTTTCGCTTTCGCGGCTGGCAGCAAAGTTCAGAACCATGTTTCTGTGAATAACTCTTGAACCGTAAGTCACAGACGCTCGCTCTTGGCTGCATTCGTTTCAGCTCGTGGCAGCCAGTCTAAAAAACACAATCTTGGACTTCTCTGGATGTTTCCCAGGCGAGCTATTGGCAGCATGTTCAGAACCACTGTTTCTGAGGCAAATTCTTGAACCGTAAGTCATAGACGCTCGATCTTGGCGGCATTCGTCTCAGCGCCTGGCAATTAGTATAGAAGCACTGTTTCCCACTGTTTCTGAGGCTAATTCTTGAAACGTAAGTCATAGACGCTAGATCTTGGCGGCATTCGTCTCAGCGCCTGGCAATTAGTATAGAAGCACTGTCTTTGACTTCTCTGGATGTTTCCCAGGCGAGCTATTGACAAGTAAATCCTAGACGCTCGATCTTGGTTATTTTCGCTTTCGCGGCTGGCAGCAAAGTTCAGAACCATGTTTCTGTGAATAACTCTTGAACCGTAAGTCACAGACGCTCGCTCTTGGCTGCATTCGTTTCAGCTCGTGGCAGCCAGTCTAAAAAACACAATCTTGGACTTCTCTGGATGTTTCCCAGGCGAGCTATTGGCAGCATGTTCAGAACCACTGTTTCTGAGGCTAATTCTTGAACCGTAAGTCATAGACGCTCGCACTTGGCGGCATTCGTCTCAGCGCCTGGCAATTAGTATAGAAGCACTGTTTCCCACTGTTTCTGAGGCTAATTCTTGAACCATAAGTCATAGACGCTAAATCTTGGCGGCATTCGTCTCAGCGCCTGGCAATTAGTATAGAAGCACTGTCTTTGACTTCTCTGGATGTTTCCCAGGCGAGCTATTGACAAGTAAATCCTAGACGCTCGATCTTGGTTATTTTCGCTTTCGCGGCTGGCAGCAAAGTTCAGAACCATGTTTCTGTGAATAACTCTTGAACCGTAAGTCACAGACGCTCGCTCTTGGCTGCATTCGTTTCAGCTCGTGGCAGCCAGTCTAAAAAACACAATCTTGGACTTCTCTGGATGTTTCCCAGGCGAGCTATTGGCAGCATGTTCAGAACCACTGTTTCTGAGGCTAATTCTTGAACCGTAAGTCATAGACGCTCGCACTTGGCGGCATTCGTCTCAGCGCCTGGCAATTAGTATAGAAGCACTGTTTCCCACTGTTTCTGAGGCTAATTCTTGAACCGTAAGTCATAGACGCTAAATCTTGGCGGCATTCGTCTCAGCGCCTGGCAATTAGCATAGAAGCACTGTCTTTGACTTCTCTGGATGTTTCCCAGGCGAGCTATTGACAAGTAAATCCTAGACGCTCGATCTTGGTTATTTTCGCTTTCGCGGCTGGCAGCAAAGTTCAGAACCATGTTTCTGTGAATAACTCTTGAACCGTAAGTCACAGACGCTCGCTCTTGGCTGCATTCGTTTCAGCTCGTGGCAGCCAGTCTAAAAAACACAATCTTGGACCTCTCTGGATGTTTCCCAGGCGAGCTATTGGCAGCATGTTCAGAACCACTGTTTCTGAGGCTAATTCTTGAACCGTAAGTCATAGACGCTCGATCTTGGCGGCATTCGTCTCAGCGCCTGGCAATTAGTATAGAAGCACTGTTTCCCACTGTCTCTGAGGCTAATTCTTGAACCGTTAGTCATAGACGCTAGATCTTGGCGGCATTCGTCTCAGCGCCTGGCAATTAGTATAGAAGCACTGTCTTTGACTTCTCTGGATGTTTCCCAGGCGAGCTATTGACAAGTAAATCCTAGACGCTCGATCTTGGTTATTTTCGCTTTCGCGGCTGGCAGCAAAGTTCAGAACCATGTTTCTGTGAATAACTCTTGAACCGTAAGTCACAGACGCTCGCTCTTGGCTGCATTCGTTTCAGCTCGTGGCAGCCAGTCTAAAAAACACTATCTTGGACTTCTCTGGATGTTTCCCAGGCGAGCTATTGGCAGCATGTTCAGAACCACTGTTTCTGAGGCTAATTCTTGAACCGTAAGTCATAGACGCTCGATCTTGGCGGCATTCTTCTCAGCGCCTGGCAATTAGTATAGAAGCACTGTTTCCCACTGTTTCTGAGACTAATTCTTGAACCGTAAGTCATAGAAGCTAGATCTTGGCGGCATTCGTCTCAGCGCCTGGCAATTAGTATAGAAGCACTGTCTTTGACTTCTCTGGATGTTTCCCAGGCGAGCTATTGGCAAGTAAATCCTAGACGCTCGATCTTGGTTATTTTCGCTTTCGCGGCTGGCAGCAAAGTTCAGAACCATGTTTCTGTGAATAACTTTTGAACCGTAAGTCACAGACGCTCGCTCTTGGCTGCATTCGTTTCAGCTCGTGGCAGCCAGTCTAAAAAACACAATCTTGGACTTCTCTCGATGTTTCCCAGGCGAGCTATTGGCAGCATGTTCAGAACCACTGTTTCTGAGGCTAATTCTTGAACCGTAAGTCATAGACGCTAGATCTTGGCGGCATTCGTCTCAGCGCCTGGCAATTAGTATAGAAGCACTGTCTTTGACTTCTCTGGATGTTTCCCAGGCGAGCTATTGACAAGTAAATGCTAGACGCTCGATCTTGGTTATTTTCGCTTTCGCGGCTGGCAGCAAAGTTCAGAACCATGTTTCTGTGAATAACTCTTGAACCGTAAGTCACAGACGCTCGCTCTTGGCTGCATTCGTTTCAGCTCGTGGCAGCCAGTCTAAAAAACACAATCTTGGACTTCTCTGGATGTTTCCCAGGCGAGCTATTGGCAGCATGTTCAGAACCACTGTTTCTGAGGCTAATTCTTGAACCGTAAGTCATAGACGCTAGATCTTGGCGGCATTCGTCTCAGCGCCTGGCAATTAGTATAGAAGCACTGTCTTTGACTTCTCTGGATGTTTCCCAGGCGAGCTATTGACAAGTAAATCCTAGACGCTCGATCTTGGTTATTTTCGCTTTCGCGGCTGGCAGCAAAGTTCAGAACCATGTTTCTGTGAATAACTCTTGAACCGTAAGTCACAGACGCTCGCTCTTGGCTGCATTCGTTTCAGCTCGTAGCAGCCAGTCTAAAAAACACTATCTTGGACTTCTCTGGATGTTTCCCAGGCGAGCTATTGGCAGCATGTTAGGAACCACTGTTTCTGAGGCTAATTCTTGAATCGTAAGTCATAGACGCTCGATCTTGGCGGCATTCGTCTCAGCGCCTGGCAATTAGTATAGAAGCACTGTTTCCCACTGTTTCTGAGGCTAATTCTTGAACCGTAAGTCATAGACGCTAGATCTTGGCGGCATTCGTCTCATCGCCTGGCAATTAGTATAGAAGCACTGTCTTTGACTTCTCTGGATGTTTCCCAGGCGAGCTATTGACAAGTAAATCCTAGACGCTCGATCTTGGTTATTTTCGCTTTCGGGGCTGGCAGCAAAGTTCAGAACCATGTTTCTGTGAATAACTCTTGAACCGTAAGTCACAGACGCTCGCTCTTGGCTGCATTCGTTTCAGCTCGTGGCAGCCAGTCTAAAAAACACTATCTTGGACTTCTCTGGATGTTTCCCAGGCGAGCTATTGGCAGCATGTTCAGAACCACTGTTTCTGAGGCTAATTCTTGAACCGTAAGTCATAGACGCTCGATCTTGGCGGCATTCGTCTCAGCGCCTGGCAATTAGTATAGAAGCACTGTCTTTGACTTCTCTGGATGTTTCCCAGGCGAGCTATTGACAAGTAAATCCTAGACGCTCGATCTTGGTTATTTTCGCTTTCGCGGCTGGCAGCAAAGTTCAGAACCATGTTTCTGTGAATAACTCTTGAACCGTAAGTCACAGACGCTCGCTCTTGGCTGCATTCGTTTCAGCTCGTGGCAGCCAGTCTAAAAAACACTATCTTGGACTTCTCTGGATGTTTCCCAGGCGAGCTATTGGCAGCATGTTCAGAACCACTGTTTCTGAGGCTAATTCTTGAACCGTAAGTCATAGACGCTCGATCTTGGCGGCATTCGTCTCAGCGCCTGGCAATTAGTATGGAAGCACTGTCTTTGACTTCTCTGGATGTTTCCCAGGCGAGCTATTGACAAGTAAATCCTAGACGCTCGATCTTGGTTATTTTCGCTTTCGCGGCTGGCAGCAAAGTTCAGAACCATGTTTCTGTGAATAACTCTTGAACCGTAAGTCACAGACGCTCGCTCTTGGCTGCATTCGTTTCAGCTCGTAGCAGCCAGTCTAAAAAACACTATCTTGGACTTCTCTGGATGTTTCCCAGGCGAGCTATTGGCAGCATGTTCAGAACCACTGTTTCTGAGGCTAATTCTTGAACCGTAAGTCATAGACGCTCGATCTTGGCGGCATTCGTCTCAGCGCCTGGCAATTAGTATAGAAGCACTGTCTTTGACTTCTCTGGATGTTTCCCAGGCGAGCTATTGACAAGTAAATCCTAGACGCTCGATCTTGGTTATTTTCGCTTTCGCGGCTGGCAGCAAAGTTCAGAACCATGTTTCTGTGAATAACTCTTGAACCGTAAGTCACAGACGCTCGCTCTTGGCTGCATTCGTTTCAGCTCGTAGCAGCCAGTCTAAAAAACACTATCTTGGACTTCTCTGGATGTTTCCCAGGCGAGCTATTGGCAGCATGTTCAGAACCACTGTTTCTGAGGCTAATTCTTGAATCGTAAGTCATAGACGCTCGATCTTGGCGGCATTCGTCTCAGCGCCTGGCAATTAGTATAGAAGCACTGTTTCCCACTGTTTCTGAGGCTAATTCTTGAACCGTAAGTCATAGACGCTAGATCTTGGCGGCATTCGTCTCAGCGCCTGGCAATTAGTATAGAAGCACTGTCTTTGACTTCTCTGGATGTTTCCCAGGCGAGCTATTGACAAGTAAATCCTAGACGCTCGACCTTGGTTATTTTCGCTTTCGCGGCTGGCAGCAAAGTTCAGAACCATGTTTCTGTGAATAACTCTTG
The DNA here is from genome assembly GCF_050947455.1 of Rhinoderma darwinii. Taxonomy (NCBI): domain Eukaryota; kingdom Metazoa; phylum Chordata; class Amphibia; order Anura; family Rhinodermatidae; genus Rhinoderma; species Rhinoderma darwinii. The sequence goes on from NW_027463859.1 coordinate 47,097, forward strand.
AACCGTAAGTCACAGACGCTCGCTCTTGGCTGCATTCGTTTCAGCTCGTGGCAGCCAGTCTAAAAAACACAATCTTGGACTTCTCTGGATGTTTCCGAGGCGAGCTATTGGCAGCATGTTCAGAACCAATGTTTCTGAGGCTAATTCTTGAACCGTAAGTCATAGACGCTCGATCTTGGCGGCATTCGTCTCAGCGCCTGGCAATTAGTATAGAAGCACTGTTTCCCACTGTTTCTGAGGCTAATTCTTGAACCATAAGTCATAGACGCTAAATCTTGGCGGCATTCGTCTCAGCGCCTGGCAATTAGTATAGAAGCACTGTCTTTGACTTCTCTGGATGTTTCCCAGGCGAGCTATTGACAAGTAAATCCTAGACGCTCGATCTTGGTTATTTTCGCTTTCGCGGCTGGCAGCAAAGTTCAGAACCATGTTTCTGTGAATAACTCTTGAACCGTAAGTCACAGACGCTCGCTCTTGGCTGCATTCGTTTCAGCTCGTGGCAGCCAGTCTAAAAAACACAATCTTGGACTTCTCTGGATGTTTCCCAGGCGAGCTATTGGCAGCATGTTCAGAACCACTGTTTCTGAGGCTAATTCTTGAACCGTAAGTCATAGACGCTCGCACTTGGCGGCATTCGTCTCAGCGCCTGGCAATTAGTATAGAAGCACTGTTTCCCACTGTTTCTGAGGCTAATTCTTGAACCGTAAGTCATAGACGCTAAATCTTGGCGGCATTCGTCTCAGCGCCTGGCAATTAGCATAGAAGCACTGTCTTTGACTTCTCTGGATGTTTCCCAGGCGAGCTATTGACAAGTAAATCCTAGACGCTCGATCTTGGTTATTTTCGCTTTCGCGGCTGGCAGCAAAGTTCAGAACCATGTTTCTGTGAATAACTCTTGAACCGTAAGTCACAGACGCTCGCTCTTGGCTGCATTCGTTTCAGCTCGTGGCAGCCAGTCTAAAAAACACAATCTTGGACCTCTCTGGATGTTTCCCAGGCGAGCTATTGGCAGCATGTTCAGAACCACTGTTTCTGAGGCTAATTCTTGAACCGTAAGTATTAGACGCTCCATCTTGGCGGCATTCGTCTCAGCGCCTGGCAATTAGTATAGAAGCACTGTCTTTGACTTCTCTGGATGTTTCCCAGGCGAGCTATTGACAAGTATATCCTAGACGCTCGATCTTGGTTATTTTCGCTTTCGCGGCTGGCAGCAAAGTTTAGAACCATGTTTCTGTGAATAACTCTTGAACCGTAAGTCACAGACGCTCGCTCTTGGCTGCATTCGTTTCAGCTCGTGGCAGCCAGTCTAAAAAACACTATCCTGGACTTCTCTGGATGTTTCCCAGGCGAGCTATTGGCAGCATGTTCAGAACCACTGTTTCTGAGGCTAATTATTGAACCGTAAGTCTTAGACGCTCGATCTTGGCGGCATTCGTCTCAGCGCCTGGCAATTAGTATAGAAGCACTGTCTTTGACTTCTCTGGATGTTTCCCAGGCGAGCTATTGACAAGTAAATCCTAGACGCTCGATCTTGGTTATTTTCGCTTTCGCGGCTGGCAGCAAAGTTCAGAACCATGTTTCTGTGAATAACTCTTGAACCGTAAGTCACAGACGCTCGCTCTTGGCTGCATTCGTTTCAGCTCGTGGCAGCCAGTCTAAAAAACACAATCTTGGACTTCTCTGGATGTTTCCCAGGCGAGCTATTGGCAGCATGTTCAGAACCACTGTTTCTGAGGCTAATTCTTGAACCGTAAGTCATAGACGCTCGCACTTGGCGGCATTCGTCTCAGCGTCTGGCAATTAGTATAGAAGCACTGTTTCCCACTGTTTCTGAGGCTAATTCTTGAACCGTAAGTCATAGACGCTAAATCTTGGCGGCATTCGTCTCAGCGCCTGGCAATTAGCATAGAAGCACTGTCTTTGACTTCTCCGGATGTTTCCCAGGCGAGCTATTGACAAGTAAATCCTAGACGCTCGATCTTGGTTATTTTCGCTTTCGCGGCTGGCAGCAAAGTTCAGAACCATGTTTCTGTGAATAACTCTTGAACCGTAAGTCACAGACGCTCGCTCTTGGCTGCATTCGTTTCAGCTCGTGGCAGCCAGTCTAAAAAACACAATCTTGGACCTCTCTGGATGTTTCCCAGGCGAGCTATTGGCAGCATGTTCAGAACCACTGTTTCTGAGGCTAATTCTTGAACCGTAAGTCATAGACGCTCGATCTTGGCGGCATTCGTCTCAGCGCCTGGCAATTAGTATAGAAGCACTGTTTCCCACTGTCTCTGAGGCTAATTCTTGAACCGTTAGTCATAGACGCTAGATCTTGGCGGCATTCGTCTCAGCGCCTGGCAATTAGTATAGAAGCACTGTCTTTGACTTCTCTGGATGTTTCCCAGGCGAGCTATTGACAAGTAAATCCTAGACGCTCGATCTTGGTTATTTTCGCTTTCGCGGCTGGCAGCAAAGTTCAGAACCATGTTTCTGTGAATAACTCTTGAACCGTAAGTCACAGACGCTCGCTCTTGGCTGCATTCGTTTCAGCTCGTGGCAGCCAGTCTAAAAAACACTATCTTGGACTTCTCTGGATGTTTCCCAGGCGAGCTATTGGCAGCATGTTCAGAACCACTGTTTCTGAGGCTAATTCTTGAACCGTAAGTCATAGACGCTCGATCTTGGCGGCATTCTTCTCAGCGCCTGGCAATTAGTATAGAAGCACTGTTTCCCACTGTTTCTGAGACTAATTCTTGAACCGTAAGTCATAGAAGCTAGATCTTGGCGGCATTCGTCTCAGCGCCTGGCAATTAGTATAGAAGCACTGTCTTTGACTTCTCTGGATGTTTCCCAGGCGAGCTATTGGCAAGTAAATCCTAGACGCTCGATCTTGGTTATTTTCGCTTTCGCGGCTGGCAGCAAAGTTCAGAACCATGTTTCTGTGAATAACTTTTGAACCGTAAGTCACAGACGCTCGCTCTTGGCTGCATTCGTTTCAGCTCGTGGCAGCCAGTCTAAAAAACACAATCTTGGACTTCTCTCGATGTTTCCCAGGCGAGCTATTGGCAGCATGTTCAGAACCACTGTTTCTGAGGCTAATTCTTGAACCGTAAGTCATAGACGCTAGATCTTGGCGGCATTCGTCTCAGCGCCTGGCAATTAGTATAGAAGCACTGTCTTTGACTTCTCTGGATGTTTCCCAGGCGAGCTATTGACAAGTAAATGCTAGACGCTCGATCTTGGTTATTTTCGCTTTCGCGGCTGGCAGCAAAGTTCAGAACCATGTTTCTGTGAATAACTCTTGAACCGTAAGTCACAGACGCTCGCTCTTGGCTGCATTCGTTTCAGCTCGTGGCAGCCAGTCTAAAAAACACAATCTTGGACTTCTCTGGATGTTTCCCAGGCGAGCTATTGGCAGCATGTTCAGAACCACTGTTTCTGAGGCTAATTCTTGAACCGTAAGTCATAGACGCTAGATCTTGGCGGCATTCGTCTCAGCGCCTGGCAATTAGTATAGAAGCACTGTCTTTGACTTCTCTGGATGTTTCCCAGGCGAGCTATTGACAAGTAAATCCTAGACGCTCGATCTTGGTTATTTTCGCTTTCGCGGCTGGCAGCAAAGTTCAGAACCATGTTTCTGTGAATAACTCTTGAACCGTAAGTCACAGACGCTCGCTCTTGGCTGCATTCGTTTCAGCTCGTAGCAGCCAGTCTAAAAAACACTATCTTGGACTTCTCTGGATGTTTCCCAGGCGAGCTATTGGCAGCATGTTAGGAACCACTGTTTCTGAGGCTAATTCTTGAATCGTAAGTCATAGACGCTCGATCTTGGCGGCATTCGTCTCAGCGCCTGGCAATTAGTATAGAAGCACTGTTTCCCACTGTTTCTGAGGCTAATTCTTGAACCGTAAGTCATAGACGCTAGATCTTGGCGGCATTCGTCTCATCGCCTGGCAATTAGTATAGAAGCACTGTCTTTGACTTCTCTGGATGTTTCCCAGGCGAGCTATTGACAAGTAAATCCTAGACGCTCGATCTTGGTTATTTTCGCTTTCGGGGCTGGCAGCAAAGTTCAGAACCATGTTTCTGTGAATAACTCTTGAACCGTAAGTCACAGACGCTCGCTCTTGGCTGCATTCGTTTCAGCTCGTGGCAGCCAGTCTAAAAAACACTATCTTGGACTTCTCTGGATGTTTCCCAGGCGAGCTATTGGCAGCATGTTCAGAACCACTGTTTCTGAGGCTAATTCTTGAACCGTAAGTCATAGACGCTCGATCTTGGCGGCATTCGTCTCAGCGCCTGGCAATTAGTATAGAAGCACTGTCTTTGACTTCTCTGGATGTTTCCCAGGCGAGCTATTGACAAGTAAATCCTAGACGCTCGATCTTGGTTATTTTCGCTTTCGCGGCTGGCAGCAAAGTTCAGAACCATGTTTCTGTGAATAACTCTTGAACCGTAAGTCACAGACGCTCGCTCTTGGCTGCATTCGTTTCAGCTCGTGGCAGCCAGTCTAAAAAACACTATCTTGGACTTCTCTGGATGTTTCCCAGGCGAGCTATTGGCAGCATGTTCAGAACCACTGTTTCTGAGGCTAATTCTTGAACCGTAAGTCATAGACGCTCGATCTTGGCGGCATTCGTCTCAGCGCCTGGCAATTAGTATGGAAGCACTGTCTTTGACTTCTCTGGATGTTTCCCAGGCGAGCTATTGACAAGTAAATCCTAGACGCTCGATCTTGGTTATTTTCGCTTTCGCGGCTGGCAGCAAAGTTCAGAACCATGTTTCTGTGAATAACTCTTGAACCGTAAGTCACAGACGCTCGCTCTTGGCTGCATTCGTTTCAGCTCGTAGCAGCCAGTCTAAAAAACACTATCTTGGACTTCTCTGGATGTTTCCCAGGCGAGCTATTGGCAGCATGTTCAGAACCACTGTTTCTGAGGCTAATTCTTGAACCGTAAGTCATAGACGCTCGATCTTGGCGGCATTCGTCTCAGCGCCTGGCAATTAGTATAGAAGCACTGTCTTTGACTTCTCTGGATGTTTCCCAGGCGAGCTATTGACAAGTAAATCCTAGACGCTCGATCTTGGTTATTTTCGCTTTCGCGGCTGGCAGCAAAGTTCAGAACCATGTTTCTGTGAATAACTCTTGAACCGTAAGTCACAGACGCTCGCTCTTGGCTGCATTCGTTTCAGCTCGTAGCAGCCAGTCTAAAAAACACTATCTTGGACTTCTCTGGATGTTTCCCAGGCGAGCTATTGGCAGCATGTTCAGAACCACTGTTTCTGAGGCTAATTCTTGAATCGTAAGTCATAGACGCTCGATCTTGGCGGCATTCGTCTCAGCGCCTGGCAATTAGTATAGAAGCACTGTTTCCCACTGTTTCTGAGGCTAATTCTTGAACCGTAAGTCATAGACGCTAGATCTTGGCGGCATTCGTCTCAGCGCCTGGCAATTAGTATAGAAGCACTGTCTTTGACTTCTCTGGATGTTTCCCAGGCGAGCTATTGACAAGTAAATCCTAGACGCTCGACCTTGGTTATTTTCGCTTTCGCGGCTGGCAGCAAAGTTCAGAACCATGTTTCTGTGAATAACTCTTGAACCGTAAGTCACAGACGCTCGCTCTTGGCTGCATTCGTTTCAGCTCGTGGCAGCCAGTCTAAAAAACACAATCTTGGACTTCTCTGGATGTTTCCGAGGCGAGCTATTGGCAGCATGTTCAGAACCAATGTTTCTGAGGCTAATTCTTGAACCGTAAGTCATAGACGCTCGATCTTGGCGGCATTCGTCTCAGCGCCTGGCAATTAGTATAGAAGCACTGTTTCCCACTGTTTCTGAGGCTAATTCTTGAACCGTAAGTCATAGACGCTAGATCTTGGCGGCATTCGTCTCAGCGCCTGGCAATTAGTATAGAAGCACTGTCTTTGACTTCTCTGGATGTTTCCCAGGCGAGCTATTGACAAGTAAATCCTAGACGCTCGATCTTGGTTATTTTCGCTTTCGCGGCTGGCAGCAAAGTTCAGAACCATGTTTCTGTGAATAACTCTTGAACCGTAAGTCACAGACGCTCGCTCTTGGCTGCATTCGTTTCAGCTCGTGGCAGCCAGTCTAAAAAACACAATCTTGGACTTCTCTGGATGTTTCCGAGGCGAGCTATTGGCAGCATGTTCAGAACCAATGTTTCTGAGGCTAATTCTTGAACCGTAAGTCATAGACGCTCGATCTTGGCGGCATTCGTCTCAGCGCCTGGCAATTAGTATAGAAGCACTGTTTCCCACTGTTTCTGAGGCTAATTCTTGAACCGTAAGTCATAGACGCTAGATCTTGGCGGCATTCGTCTCAGCGCCTGGCAATTAGTATAGAAGCACTGTCTTTGACTTCTCTGGATCTTTCCCAGGCGAGCTATTGACAAGTAAATCCTAGACGCTCGATCTTGGTTATTTTCGCTTTCGCGGCTGGCAGCAAAGTTCAGAACCATGTTTCTGTGAATAACTCTTGAACCGTAAGTCACAGACGCTCGCTCTTGGCTGCATTCGTTTCAGCTCGTGGCAGCCAGTCTAAAAAACACAATCTTGGACTTCTCTGGATGTTTCCCAGGCGAGCTATTGGCAGCATGTTCAGAACCACTGTTTCTGAGGCTAATTCTTGAACCGTAAGTCATAGACGCTAGATCTTGGCGGCATTCGTCTCAGCGCCTGGCAATTAGTATAGAAGCACTGTCTTTGACTTCTCTGGATGTTTCCCAGGCGAGCTATTGACAAGTAAATCCTAGACGCTCAATCTTGGTTATTTTCGCTTTCGCGGCTGGCAGCAAAGTTCAGAACCATGTTTCTGTGAATAACTCTTGAACCGTAAGTCACAGACGCTCGCTCTTGGCTGCATTCGTTTCAGCTCGTAGCAGCCAGTCTAAAAAACACTATCTTGGACTTCTCTGGATGTTTCCCAGGCGAGCTATTGGCAGCATGTTCAGAACCACTGTTTCTGAGGCTAATTCTTGAATCGTAAGTCATAGACGCTCGATCTTGGCGGCATTCGTCTCAGCGCCTGGCAATTAGTATAGAAGCACTGTTTCCCACTGTTTCTGAGGCTAATTCTTGAACCGTAAGTCATAGACGCTAGATCTTGGCGGCATTCGTCTCATCGCCTGGCAATTAGTATAGAAGCACTGTCTTTGACTTCTCTGGATGTTTCCCAGGCGAGCTATTGACAAGTAAATCCTAGACGCTCGATCTTGGTTATTTTCGCTTTCGGGGCTGGCAGCGAAGTTCAGAACCATGTTTCTGTGAATAACTCTTGAACCGTAAGTCACAGACGCTCGCTCTTGGCTGCATTCGTTTCAGCTCGTGGCAGCCAGTCTAAAAAACACTATCTTGGACTTCTCTGGATGTTTCCCAGGCGAGCTATTGGCAGCATGTTCAGAACCACTGTTTCTGAGGCTAATTCTTGAACCGTAAGTCATAGACGCTCGATCTTGGCGGCATTCGTCTCAGCGCCTGGCAATTAGTATAGAAGCACTGTTTCCCACTGTTTCTGAGGCTAATTCTTGAACCGTAAGTCATAGACGCTAGATCTTGGCGGCATTCGTCTCAGCGCCTGGCAATTAGTATAGAAGCACTGTCTTTGACTTCTCTGGATGTTTCCCAGGCGAGCTATTGACAAGTAAATCCTAGACGCTCGATCTTGGTTATTTTCGCTTTCGCGGCTGGCAGCAAAGTTCAGAACCATGTTTCTGTGAATAACTCTTGAACCGTAAGTCACAGACGCTCGCTCTTGGCTGCATTCGTTTCAGCTCGTGGCAGCCAGTCTAAAAAACACAATCTTGGACTTCTCTGGATGTTTCCGAGGCGAGCTATTGGCAGCATGTTCAGAACCAATGTTTCTGAGGCTAATTCTTGAACCGTAAGTCATAGACGCTCGATCTTGGCGGCATTCGTCTCAGCGCCTGGCAATTAGTATAGAAGCACTGTTTCCCACTGTTTCTGAGGCTAATTCTTGAACCGTAAGTCATAGACGCTAGATCTTGGCGGCATTCGTCTCATCGCCTGGCAATTAGTATAGAAGCACTGTCTTTGACTTCTCTGGATGTTTCCCAGGCGAGCTATTGACAAGTAAATCCTAGACGCTCGATCTTGGTTATTTTCGCTTTCGGGGCTGGCAGCAAAGTTCAGAACCATGTTTCTGTGAATAACTCTTGAACCGTAAGTCACAGACGCTCGCTCTTGGCTGCATTCGTTTCAGCTCGTGGCAGCCAGTCTAAAAAACACAATCTTGGACTTCTCTGGATGTTTCCCAGGCGAGCTATTGGCAGCATGTTCAGAACCACTGTTTCTGAGGCTAATTCTTGAACCGTAAGTCATAGACGCTCGATCTTGGCGGCATTCGTCTCAGCGCCTGGCAATTAGTATAGAAGCACTGTCTTTGACTTCTCTGGATGTTTCCCAGGCGAGCTATTGACAAGTAAATCCTAGACGCTCGATCTTGGTTATTTTCGCTTTCGCGGCTGGCAGCAAAGTTCAGAACCATGTTTCTGTGAATAACTCTTGAACCGTAAGTCACAGACGCTCGCTCTTGGCTGCATTCGTTTCAGCTCGTGGCAGCCAGTCTAAAAAACACTATCTTGGACTTCTCTGGATGTTTCCCAGGCGAGCTATTGGCAGCATGTTCAGAACCACTGTTTCTGAGGCTAATTCTTGAACCGTAAGTCATAGACGCTCGATCTTGGCGGCATTCGTCTCAGCGCCTGGCAATTAGTATGGAAGCACTGTCTTTGACTTCTCTGGATGTTTCCCAGGCGAGCTATTGACAAGTAAATCCTAGACGCTCGATCTTGGTTATTTTCGCTTTCGCGGCTGGCAGCAAAGTTCAGAACCATGTTTCTGTGAATAACTCTTGAACCGTAAGTCACAGACGCTCGCTCTTGGCTGCATTCGTTTCAGCTCGTAGCAGCCAGTCTAAAAAACACTATCTTGGACTTCTCTGGATGTTTCCCAGGCGAGCTATTGGCAGCATGTTCAGAACCACTGTTTCTGAGGCTAATTCTTGAACCGTAAGTCATAGACGCTCGATCTTGGCGGCATTCGTCTCAGCGCCTGGCAATTAGTATAGAAGCACTGTCTTTGACTTCTCTGGATGTTTCCCAGGCGAGCTATTGACAAGTAAATCCTAGACGCTCGATCTTGGTTATTTTCGCTTTCGCGGCTGGCAGCAAAGTTCAGAACCATGTTTCTGTGAATAACTCTTGAACCGTAAGTCACAGACGCTCGCTCTTGGCTGCATTCGTTTCAGCTCGTAGCAGCCAGTCTAAAAAACACTATCTTGGACTTCTCTGGATGTTTCCCAGGCGAGCTATTGGCAGCATGTTCAGAACCACTGTTTCTGAGGCTAATTCTTGAATCGTAAGTCATAGACGCTCGATCTTGGCGGCATTCGTCTCAGCGCCTGGCAATTAGTATAGAAGCACTGTTTCCCACTGTTTCTGAGGCTAATTCTTGAACCGTAAGTCATAGACGCTAGATCTTGGCGGCATTCGTCTCAGCGCCTGGCAATTAGTATAGAAGCACTGTCTTTGACTTCTCTGGATCTTTCCCAGGCGAGCTATTGACAAGTAAATCCTAGACGCTCGATCTTGGTTATTTTCGCTTTCGCGGCTGGCAGCAAAGTTCAGAACCATGTTTCTGTGAATAACTCTTGAACCGTAAGTCACAGACGCTCGCTCTTGGCTGCATTCGTTTCAGCTCGTGGCAGCCAGTCTAAAAAACACAATCTTGGACTTCTCTGGATGTTTCCCAGGCGAGCTATTGGCAGCATGTTCAGAACCACTGTTTCTGAGGCTAATTCTTGAACCGTAAGTCATAGACGCTAGATCTTGGCGGCATTCGTCTCAGCGCCTGGCAATTAGTATAGAAGCACTGTCTTTGACTTCTCTGGATGTTTCCCAGGCGAGCTATTGACAAGTAAATCCTAGACGCTCAATCTTGGTTATTTTCGCTTTCGCGGCTGGCAGCAAAGTTCAGAACCATGTTTCTGTGAATAACTCTTGAACCGTAAGTCACAGACGCTCGCTCTTGGCTGCATTCGTTTCAGCTCGTAGCAGCCAGTCTAAAAAACACTATCTTGGACTTCTCTGGATGTTTCCCAGGCGAGCTATTGGCAGCATGTTCAGAACCACTGTTTCTGAGGCTAATTCTTGAATCGTAAGTCATAGACGCTCGATCTTGGCGGCATTCGTCTCAGCGCCTGGCAATTAGTATAGAAGCACTGTTTCCCACTGTTTCTGAGGCTAATTCTTGAACCGTAAGTCATAGACGCTAGATCTTGGCGGCATTCGTCTCATCGCCTGGCAATTAGTATAGAAGCACTGTCTTTGACTTCTCTGGATGTTTCCCAGGCGAGCTATTGACAAGTAAATCCTAGACGCTCGATCTTGGTTATTTTCGCTTTCGGGGCTGGCAGCGAAGTTCAGAACCATGTTTCTGTGAATAACTCTTGAACCGTAAGTCACAGACGCTCGCTCTTGGCTGCATTCGTTTCAGCTCGTGGCAGCCAGTCTAAAAAACACTATCTTGGACTTCTCTGGATGTTTCCCAGGCGAGCTATTGGCAGCATGTTCAGAACCACTGTTTCTGAGGCTAATTCTTGAACCGTAAGTCATAGACGCTCGATCTTGGCGGCATTCGTCTCAGCGCCTGGCAATTAGTATAGAAGCACTGTTTCCCACTGTTTCTGAGGCTAATTCTTGAACCGTAAGTCATAGACGCTAGATCTTGGCGGCATTCGTCTCAGCGCCTGGCAATTAGTATAGAAGCACTGTCTTTGACTTCTCTGGATGTTTCCCAGGCGAGCTATTGACAAGTAAATCCTAGACGCTCGATCTTGGTTATTTTCGCTTTCGCGGCTGGCAGCAAAGTTCAGAACCATGTTTCTGTGAATAACTCTTGAACCGTAAGTCACAGACGCTCGCTCTTGGCTGCATTCGTTTCAGCTCGTGGCAGCCAGTCTAAAAAACACAATCTTGGACTTCTCTGGATGTTTCCGAGGCGAGCTATTGGCAGCATGTTCAGAACCAATGTTTCTGAGGCTAATTCTTGAACCGTAAGTCATAGACGCTCGATCTTGGCGGCATTCGTCTCAGCGCCTGGCAATTAGTATAGAAGCACTGTTTCCCACTGTTTCTGAGGCTAATTCTTGAACCGTAAGTCATAGACGCTAGATCTTGGCGGCATTCGTCTCATCGCCTGGCAATTAGTATAGAAGCACTGTCTTTGACTTCTCTGGATGTTTCCCAGGCGAGCTATTGACAAGTAAATCCTAGACGCTCGATCTTGGTTATTTTCGCTTTCGGGGCTGGCAGCAAAGTTCAGAACCATGTTTCTGTGAATAACTCTTGAACCGTAAGTCACAGACGCTCGCTCTTGGCTGCATTCGTTTCAGCTCGTGGCAGCCAGTCTAAAAAACACAATCTTGGACTTCTCTGGATGTTTCCCAGGCGAGCTATTGGCAGCATGTTCAGAACCACTGTTTCTGAGGCTAATTCTTGAACCGTAAGTCATAGACGCTCGATCTTGGCGGCATTCGTCTCAGCGCCTGGCAATTAGTATAGAAGCACTGTCTTTGACTTCTCTGGATGTTTCCCAGGCGAGCTATTGACAAGTAAATCCTAGACGCTCGATCTTGGTTATTTTCGCTTTCGCGGCTGGCAGCAAAGTTCAGAACCATGTTTCTGTGAATAACTCTTGAACCGTAAGTCACAGACGCTCGCTCTTGGCTGCATTCGTTTCAGCTCGTGGCAGCCAGTCTAAAAAACACTATCTTGGACTTCTCTGGATGTTTCCCAGGCGAGCTATTGGCAGCATGTTCAGAACCACTGTTTCTGAGGCTAATTCTTGAACCGTAAGTCATAGACGCTCGATCTTGGCGGCATTCGTCTCAGCGCCTGGCAATTAGTATGGAAGCACTGTCTTTGACTTCTCTGGATGTTTCCCAGGCGAGCTATTGACAAGTAAATCCTAGACGCTCGATCTTGGTTATTTTCGCTTTCGCGGCTGGCAGCAAAGTTCAGAACCATGTTTCTGTGAATAACTCTTGAACCGTAAGTCACAGACGCTCGCTCTTGGCTGCATTCGTTTCAGCTCGTAGCAGCCAGTCTAAAAAACACTATCTTGGACTTCTCTGGATGTTTCCCAGGCGAGCTATTGGCAGCATGTTCAGAACCACTGTTTCTGAGGCTAATTCTTGAACCGTAAGTCATAGACGCTCGATCTTGGCGGCATTCGTCTCAGCGCCTGGCAATTAGTATAGAAGCACTGTCTTTGACTTCTCTGGATGTTTCCCAGGCGAGCTATTGACAAGTAAATCCTAGACGCTCGATCTTGGTTATTTTCGCTTTCGCGGCTGGCAGCAAAGTTCAGAACCATGTTTCTGTGAATAACTCTTGAACCGTAAGTCACAGACGCTCGCTCTTGGCTGCATTCGTTTCAGCTCGTAGCAGCCAGTCTAAAAAACACTATCTTGGACTTCTCTGGATGTTTCCCAGGCGAGCTATTGGCAGCATGTTCAGAACCACTGTTTCTGAGGCTAATTCTTGAATCGTAAGTCATAGACGCTCGATCTTGGCGGCATTCGTCTCAGCGCCTGGCAATTAGTATAGAAGCACTGTTTCCCACTGTTTCTGAGGCTAATTCTTGAACCGTAAGTCATAGACGCTAGATCTTGGCGGCATTCGTCTCAGCGCCTGGCAATTAGTATAGAAGCACTGTCTTTGACTTCTCTGGATGTTTCCCAGGCGAGCTATTGACAAGTAAATCCTAGACGCTCGATCTTGGTTATTTTCGCTTTCGCGGCTGGCAGCAAAGTTCAGAACCATGTTTCTGTGAATAACTCTTGAACCGTAAGTCACAGACGCTCGCTCTTGGCTGCATTCGTTTCAGCTCGTGGCAGCCAGTCTAAAAAACACAATCTTGGACTTCTCTGGATGTTTCCGAGGCGAGCTATTGGCAGCATGTTCAGAACCAATGTTTCTGAGGCTAATTCTTGAACCGTAAGTCATAGACGCTCGATCTTGGCGGCATTCGTCTCAGCGCCTGGCAATTAGTATAGAAGCACTGTTTCCCACTGTTTCTGAGGCTAATTCTTGAACCGTAAGTCATAGACGCTAGATCTTGGCGGCATTCGTCTCAGCGCCTGGCAATTAGTATAGAAGCACTGTCTTTGACTTCTCTGGATGTTTCCCAGGCGAGCTATTGACAAGTAAATCCTAGACGCTCGATCTTGGTTATTTTCGCTTTCGCGGCTGGCAGCAAAGTTCAGAACCATGTTTCTGTGAATAACTCTTGAACCGTAAGTCACAGACGCTCGCTCTTGGCTGCATTCGTTTCAGCTCGTGGCAGCCAGTCTAAAAAACACAATCTTGGACTTCTCTGGATGTTTCCGAGGCGAGCTATTGGCAGCATGTTCAGAACCAATGTTTCTGAGGCTAATTCTTGAACCGTAAGTCATAGACGCTAGATCTTGGCGGCATTCGTCTCAGCGCCTGGCAATTAGTATAGAAGCACTGTTTCCCACTGTTTCTGAGGCTAATTCTTGAACCGTAAGTCATAGACGCTAGATCTTGGCGGCATTCGTCTCAGCGCCTGGCAATTAGTATAGAAGCACTGTCTTTGACTTCTCTGGATCTTTCCCAGGCGAGCTATTGACAAGTAAATCCTAGACGCTCGATCTTGGTTATTTTCGCTTTCGCGGCTGGCAGCAAAGTTCAGAACCATGTTTCTGTGAATAACTCTTGAACCGTAAGTCACAGACGCTCGCTCTTGGCTGCATTCGTTTCAACTCGTGGCAGCCAGTCTAAAAAACACAATCTTGGACTTCTCTGGATGTTTCCCAGGCGAGCTATTGGCAGCATGTTCAGAACCACTGTTTCTGAGGCTAATTCTTGAACCGTAAGTCATAGACGCTAGATCTTGGCGGCATTCGTCTCAGCGCCTGGCAATTAGTATAGAAGCACTGTTTCCCACTGTTTCTGAGGCTAATTCTTGAACCGTAAGTCATAGACGCTAGATCTTGGCGGCATTCGTCTCAGCGCCTGGCAATTAGTATAGAAGCACTGTCTTTGACTTCTCTGGATGTTTCCCAGGCGAGCTATTGACAAGTAAATCCTAGACGCTCGATCTTGGTTATTTTCGCTTTCGCGGCTGACAGCAAAGTTCAGAACCATGTTTCTGTGAATAACTTTTGAACCGTAAGTCACAGACGCTCGCTCTTGGCTGCATTCGTTTCAGCTCGTGGCAGCCAGTCTAAAAAACACTATCTTGGACTTCTCTGGATGTTTCCCAGGCGAGCTATTGGCAGCATGTTCAGAACCACTGTTTCTTAGACTAATTCTTGAACCGTAAGTCATAGACGCTCGATCTTGGCGGCATTCGTCTCAGCGCCTGGCAATTAGTATAGAAGCACTGTTTCCCACTGTTTCTGAGGCTAATTCTTGAACCGTAAGTCATAGACGCTAGATCTTGGCGGCATTCGTCTCAGCGCCTGGCAATTAGTATAGAAGCACTGTCTTTGACTTCTCTGGATGTTTCCCAGGCGAGCTATTGACAAGTAAATCCTAGACGCTCGATCTTGGTTATTTTCGCTTTCGCGGCTGGCAGCAAAGTTCAGAACCATGTTTCTGTGAATAACTCTTGAACCGTAAGTCACAGACGCTCGCTCTTGGCTGCATTCGTTTCAGCTCGTGGCAGCCAGTCTAAAAAACACTATCTTGGACTTCTCTGGATGTTTCCCAGGCGAGCTATTGGCAGCATGTTCAGAACCACTGTTTCTGAGGCTAATTCTTGAACCGTAAGTCATAGACGCTCGATCTTGGCGGCATTCGTCTCAGCGCCTGGCAATTAGTATAGAAGCACTGTCTTTGACTTCTCTGGATGTTTCCCAGGCGAGCTATTGACAAGTAAATCCTAGACGCTCGATCTTGGTTATTTTCGCTTTCGCGGCTGGCAGCAAAGTTCAGAACCATGTTTCTGTGAATAACTCTTGAACCGTAAGTCACAGACCCTCGCTCTTGGCTGCATTCGTTTCAGCTCGTAGCAGCCAGTCTAAAAAACACTATCTTGGACTTCTCTGGATGTTTCCCAGGCGAGCTATTGGCAGCATGTTCAGAACCACTGTTTCTGAGGCTAATTCTTGAACCGTAAGTCATAGACGCTCGATCTTGGCGGCATTCGTCTCAGCGCCTGGCAATTAGTATAGAAGCACTGTCTTTGACTTCTCTGGATGTTTCCCAGGCGAGCTATTGACAAGTAAATCCTAGACGCTCGATCTTGGTTATTTTCGCTTTCGCGGCTGGCAGCAATGTTCAGAACCATGTTTCTGTGAATTTCTCTTGAACCGTAAGTCACAGACGCTCGCTCTTGGCTGCATTCGTTTCAGCTCGTGGCAGCCAGTCTAAAAAACACTATATTCTACTTCTCTGGATGTTTCCCAGGCGAGCTATTGGCAGCATGTTCAGAACCACTGTTTCTGAGGCTAATTCTTGAACCGTAAGTCATAGACGCTCGATCTTGGCGGCATTCGTCTCAGCGCCTGGCAATTAGTATAGAAGCACTGTCTTTGACTTCTCTGGATATTTCCCAGGCGAGCTATTGACAAGTAAATCCTAGACGCTCGATCTTGGTTATTTTCGCTTTCGCGGCTGGCAGCAAAGTTCAGAACCATGTTTCTGTGAATAACTCTTGAACCGTAAGTCACAGACGCTCGCTCTTGGCTGCATTCGTTTCAGCTCGTAGCAGCCAGTCTAAAAAACACTATCTTGGACTTCTCTGGATGTTTCCCAGGCGAGCTATTGGCAGCATGTTCAGAACCACTGTTTCTGAGGCTAATTCTTGAACCGTAAGTCATAGACGCTCGATCTTGGCG
Source organism: Rhinoderma darwinii (assembly GCF_050947455.1). Taxonomy (NCBI): domain Eukaryota; kingdom Metazoa; phylum Chordata; class Amphibia; order Anura; family Rhinodermatidae; genus Rhinoderma; species Rhinoderma darwinii. The sequence continues at coordinate 62,989 of NW_027463859.1, forward strand.
GCATTCGTCTCAGCGCCTGGCAATTAGTATAGAAGCACTGTCTTTGACTTCTCTGGATGTTTCCCAGGCGAGCTATTGACAAGTAAATCCTAGACGCTCGATCTTGGTTATTTTCGCTTTCGCGGCTGGCAGCAAAGTTCAGAACCATGTTTCTGTGAATAACTCTTGAACCGTAAGTCACAGACGCTCGCTCTTGGCTGCATTCGTTTCAGCTCGTAGCAGCCAGTCTAAAAAACACTATCTTGGACTTCTCTGGATGTTTCCCAGGCGAGCTATTGGCAGCATGTTCAGAACCACTGTTTCTGAGGCTAATTCTTGAATCGTAAGTCATAGACGCTCGATCTTGGCGGCATTCGTCTCAGCGCCTGGCAATTAGTATAGAAGCACTGTTTCCCACTGTTTCTGAGGCTAATTCTTGAACCGTAAGTCATAGACGCTAGATCTTGGCGGCATTCGTCTCAGCGCCTGGCAATTAGTATAAAAGCACTGTCTTTGACTTCTCTGGATGTTTCCCAGGCGAGCTATTGACAAGTAAATCCTAGACGCTCGATCTTGGTTATTTTCGCTTTCGCGGCTGGCAGCAAAGTTCAGAACCATGTTTCTGTGAATAACTCTTGAACCGTAAGTCACAGACGCTCGCTCTTGGCTGCATTCGTTTCAGCTCGTAGCAGCCAGTCTAAAAAACACTATCTTGGACTTCTCTGGATGTTTCCCAGGCGAGCTATTGGCAGCATGTTCAGAACCACTGTTTCTGAGGCTAATTCTTGAATCGTAAGTCATAGACGCTCGATCTTGGCGGCATTCGTCTCAGCGCCTGGCAATTAGTATAGAAGCACTGTTTCCCACTGTTTCTGAGGCTAATTCTTGAACCGTAAGTCATAGACGCTAGATCTTGGCGGCATTCGTCTCAGCGCCTGGCAATTAGTATAGAAGCACTGTCTTTGACTTCTCTGGATGTTTCCCAGGCGAGCTATTGACAAGTAAATCCTAGACGCTCGATCTTGGTTATTTTCGCTTTCGCGGCTGGCAGCAAAGTTCAGAACCATGTTTCTGTGAATAACTCTTGAACCGTAAGTCACAGACGCTCGCTCTTGGCTGCATTCGTTTCAGCTCGTGGCAGCCAGTCTAAAAAACACAATCTTGGACTTCTCTGGATGTTTCCGAGGCGAGCTATTGGCAGCATGTTCAGAACCAATGTTTCTGAGGCTAATTCTTGAACCGTAAGTCATAGACGCTCGATCTTGGCGGCATTCGTCTCAGCGCCTGGCAATTAGTATAGAAGCACTGTTTCCCACTGTTTCTGAGGCTAATTCTTGAACCGTAAGTCATAGACGCTAGATCTTGGCGGCATTCGTCTCAGCGCCTGGCAATTAGTATAGAAGCACTGTCTTTGACTTCTCTGGATCTTTCCCAGGCGAGCTATTGACAAGTAAATCCTAGACGCTCGATCTTGGTTATTTTCGCTTTCGCGGCTGGCAGCAAAGTTCAGAACCATGTTTCTGTGAATAACTCTTGAACCGTAAGTCACAGACGCTCGCTCTTGGCTGCATTCGTTTCAGCTCGTGGCAGCCAGTCTAAAAAACACAATCTTGGACTTCTCTGGATGTTTCCCAGGCGAGCTATTGGCAGCATGTTCAGAACCACTGTTTCTGAGGCTAATTCTTGAACCGTAAGTCATAGACGCTAGATCTTGGCGGCATTCGTCTCAGCGCCTGGCAATTAGTATAGAAGCACTGTCTTTGACTTCTCTGGATCTTTCCCAGGCGAGCTATTGACAAGTTAATCCTAGACGCTCGATCTTGGTTATTTTCGCTTTCGCGGCTGGCAGCAAAGTTCAGAACCATGTTTCTGTGAATAACTCTTGAACCGTAAGTCACAGACGCTCGCTCTTGGCTGCATTCGTTTCAGCTCGTGGCAGCCAGTCTAAAAAAACACAATCTTGGACTTCTCTGGATGTTTCCGAGGCGAGCTATTGGCAGCATGTTCAGAACCAATGTTTCTGAGGCTAATTCTTGAACCGTAAGTCATAGACGCTCGATCTTGGCGGCATTCGTCTCAGCGCCTGGCAATTAGTATAGAAGCACTGTTTCCCACTGTTTCTGAGGCTAATTCTTGAACCGTAAGTCATAGACGCTAGATCTTGGCGGCATTCGTCTCAGCGCCTGGCAATTAGTATAGAAGCACTGTCTTTGACTTCTCTGGATCTTTCCCAGGCGAGCTATTGACAAGTAAATCCTAGACGCTCGATCTTGGTTATTTTCGCTTTCGCGGCTGGCAGCAAAGTTCAGAACCATGTTTCTGTGAATAACTCTTGAACCGTAAGTCACAGACGCTCGCTCTTGGCTGCATTCGTTTCAGCTCGTGGCAGCCAGTCTAAAAAACACAATCTTGGACTTCTCTGGATGTTTCCCAGGCGAGCTATTGGCAGCATGTTCAGAACCACTGTTTCTGAGGCTAATTTTTGAATCGTAAGTCATAGACGCTCGATCTTGGCGGCATTCGTCTCAGCGCCTGGCAATTAGTATAGAAGCACTGTTTCCCACTGTTTCTGAGGCTAATTCTTGAACCGTAAGTCATAGACGCTAGATCTTGGCGGCATTCGTCTCATCGCCTGGCAATTAGTATAGAAGCACTGTCTTTGACTTCTCTGGATGTTTCCCAGGCGAGCTATTGACAAGTAAATCCTAGACGCTCGATCTTGGTTATTTTCGCTTTCGGGGCTGGCAGCGAAGTTCAGAACCATGTTTCTGTGAATAACTCTTGAACCGTAAGTCACAGACGCTCGCTCTTGGCTGCATTCGTTTCAGCTCGTGGCAGCCAGTCTAAAAAACACTATCTTGGACTTCTCTGGATGTTTCCCAGGCGAGCTATTGGCAGCATGTTCAGAACCACTGTTTCTGAGGCTAATTCTTGAACCGTAAGTCATAGACGCTCGATCTTGGCGGCATTCGTCTCAGCGCCTGGCAATTAGTATAGAAGCACTGTTTCCCACTGTTTCTGAGGCTAATTCTTGAACCGTAAGTCATAGACGCTAGATCTTGGCGGCATTCGTCTCAGCGCCTGGCAATTAGTATAGAAGCACTGTCTTTGACTTCTCTGGATCTTTCCCAGGCGAGCTATTGACAAGTAAATCCTAGACGCTCGATCTTGGTTATTTTCGCTTTCGCGGCTGGCAGCAAAGTTCAGAACCATGTTTCTGTGAATAACTCTTGAACCGTAAGTCACAGACGCTCGCTCTTGGCTGCATTCGTTTCAGCTCGTGGCAGCCAGTCTAAAAAACACAATCTTGGACTTCTCTGGATGTTTCCCAGGCGAGCTATTGGCAGCATGTTCAGAACCACTGTTTCTGAGGCTAATTCTTGAACCGTAAGTCATAGACGCTAGATCTTGGCGGCATTCGTCTCAGCGCCTGGCAATTAGTATAGAAGCACTGTCTTTGACTTCTCTGGATGTTTCCCAGGCGAGCTATTGACAAGTAAATCCTAGACGCTCGATCTTGGTTATTTTCGCTTTCGCGGCTGGCAGCAAAGTTCAGAACCATGTTTCTGTGAATAACTCTTGAACCGTAAGTCACAGACGCTCGCTCTTGGCTGCATTCGTTTCAGCTCGTAGCAGCCAGTCTAAAAAACACTATCTTGGACTTCTCTGGATGTTTCCCAGGCGAGCTATTGGCAGCATGTTCAGAACCACTGTTTCTGAGGCTAATTCTTGAATCGTAAGTCATAGACGCTCGATCTTGGCGGCATTCGTCTCAGCGCCTGGCAATTAGTATAGAAGCACTGTTTCCCACTGTTTCTGAGGCTAATTCTTGAACCGTAAGTCATAGACGCTAGATCTTGGCGGCATTCGTCTCATCGCCTGGCAATTAGTATAGAAGCACTGTCTTTGACTTCTCTGGATGTTTCCCAGGCGAGCTATTGACAAGTAAATCCTAGACGCTCGATCTTGGTTATTTTCGCTTTCGGGGCTGGCAGCAAAGTTCAGAACCATGTTTCTGTGAATAACTCTTGAACCGTAAGTCACAGACGCTCGCTCTTGGCTGCATTCGTTTCAGCTCGTGGCAGCCAGTCTAAAAAACACTATCTTGGACTTCTCTGGATGTTTCCCAGGCGAGCTATTGGCAGCATGTTCAGAACCACTGTTTCTGAGGCTAATTCTTGAACCGTAAGTCATAGACGCTCGATCTTGGCGGCATTCGTCTCAGCGCCTGGCAATTAGTATAGAAGCACTGTCTTTGACTTCTCTGGATGTTTCCCAGGCGAGCTATTGACAAGTAAATCCTAGACGCTCGATCTTGGTTATTTTCGCTTTCGCGGCTGGCAGCAAAGTTCAGAACCATGTTTCTGTGAATAACTCTTGAACCGTAAGTCACAGACGCTCGCTCTTGGCTGCATTCGTTTCAGCTCGTGGCAGCCAGTCTAAAAAACACTATCTTGGACTTCTCTGGATGTTTCCCAGGCGAGCTATTGGCAGCATGTTCAGAACCACTGTTTCTGAGGCTAATTCTTGAACCGTAAGTCATAGACGCTCGATCTTGGCGGCATTCGTCTCAGCGCCTGGCAATTAGTATGGAAGCACTGTCTTTGACTTCTCTGGATGTTTCCCAGGCGAGCTATTGACAAGTAAATCCTAGACGCTCGATCTTGGTTATTTTCGCTTTCGCGGCTGGCAGCAAAGTTCAGAACCATGTTTCTGTGAATAACTCTTGAACCGTAAGTCACAGACGCTCGCTCTTGGCTGCATTCGTTTCAGCTCGTAGCAGCCAGTCTAAAAAACACTATCTTGGACTTCTCTGGATGTTTCCCAGGCGAGCTATTGGCAGCATGTTCAGAACCACTGTTTCTGAGGCTAATTCTTGAACCGTAAGTCATAGACGCTCGATCTTGGCGGCATTCGTCTCAGCGCCTGGCAATTAGTATAGAAGCACTGTCTTTGACTTCTCTGGATGTTTCCCAGGCGAGCTATTGACAAGTAAATCCTAGACGCTCGATCTTGGTTATTTTCGCTTTCGCGGCTGGCAGCAAAGTTCAGAACCATGTTTCTGTGAATAACTCTTGAACCGTAAGTCACAGACGCTCGCTCTTGGCTGCATTCGTTTCAGCTCGTAGCAGCCAGTCTAAAAAACACTATCTTGGACTTCTCTGGATGTTTCCCAGGCGAGCTATTGGCAGCATGTTCAGAACCACTGTTTCTGAGGCTAATTCTTGAATCGTAAGTCATAGACGCTCGATCTTGGCGGCATTCGTCTCAGCGCCTGGCAATTAGTATAGAAGCACTGTTTCCCACTGTTTCTGAGGCTAATTCTTGAACCGTAAGTCATAGACGCTAGATCTTTGCGGCATTCGTCTCAGCGCCTGGCAATTAGTATAGAAGCACTGTCTTTGACTTCTCTGGATGTTTCCCAGGCGAGCTATTGACAAGTAAATCCTAGACGCTCGATCTTGGTTATTTTCGCTTTCGCGGCTGGCAGCAAAGTTCAGAACCATGTTTCTGTGAATAACTCTTGAACCGTAAGTCACAGACGCTCGCTCTTGGCTGCATTCGTTTCAGCTCGTGGCAGCCAGTCTAAAAAACACAATCTTGGACTTCTCTGGATGTTTCCGAGGCGAGCTATTGGCAGCATGTTCAGAACCAATGTTTCTGAGGCTAATTCTTGAACCGTAAGTCATAGACGCTCGATCTTGGCGGCATTCGTCTCAGCGCCTGGCAATTAGTATAGAAGCACTGTTTCCCACTGTTTCTGAGGCTAATTCTTGAACCGTAAGTCATAGACGCTAGATCTTGGCGGCATTCGTCTCAGCGCCTGGCAATTAGTATAGAAGCACTGTCTTTGACTTCTCTGGATGTTTCCCAGGCGAGCTATTGACAAGTAAATCCTAGACGCTCGATCTTGGTTATTTTCGCTTTCGCGGCTGGCAGCAAAGTTCAGAACCATGTTTCTGTGAATAACTCTTGAACCGTAAGTCACAGACGCTCGCTCTTGGCTGCATTCGTTTCAGCTCGTGGCAGCCAGTCTAAAAAACACAATCTTGGACTTCTCTGGATGTTTCCGAGGCGAGCTATTGGCAGCATGTTCAGAACCAATGTTTCTGAGGCTAATTCTTGAACCGTAAGTCATAGACGCTCGATCTTGGCGGCATTCGTCTCAGCGCCTGGCAATTAGTATAGAAGCACTGTTTCCCACTGTTTCTGAGGCTAATTCTTGAACCGTAAGTCATAGACGCTAGATCTTGGCGGCATTCGTCTCAGCGCCTGGCAATTAGTATAGAAGCACTGTCTTTGACTTCTCTGGATCTTTCCCAGGCGAGCTATTGACAAGTAAATCCTAGACGCTCGATCTTGGTTATTTTCGCTTTCGCGGCTGGCAGCAAAGTTCAGAACCATGTTTCTGTGAATAACTCTTGAACCGTAAGTCACAGACGCTCGCTCTTGGCTGCATTCGTTTCAGCTCGTGGCAGCCAGTCTAAAAAACACAATCTTGGACTTCTCTGGATGTTTCCCAGGCGAGCTATTGGCAGCATGTTCAGAACCACTGTTTCTGAGGCTAATTCTTGAACCGTAAGTCATAGACGCTAGATCTTGGCGGCATTCGTCTCAGCGCCTGGCAATTAGTATAGAAGCACTGTCTTTGACTTCTCTGGATGTTTCCCAGGCGAGCTATTGACAAGTAAATCCTAGACGCTCGATCTTGGTTATTTTCGCTTTCGGGGCTGGCAGCAAAGTTCAGAACCATGTTTCTGTGAATAACTCTTGAACCGTAAGTCACAGACGCTCGCTCTTTGCTGCATTCGTTTCAGCTCGTGGCAGCCAGTCTAAAAAACACAATCTTGGACTTCTCTGGATGTTTCCGAGGCGAGCTATTGGCAGCATGTTCAGAACCAATGTTTCTGAGGCTAATTCTTGAACCGTAAGTCATAGACGCTCGATCTTGGCGGCATTCGTCTCAGCGCCTGGCAATTAGTATAGAAGCACTGTTTCCCACTGTTTCTGAGGTTAATTCTTGAACCGTAAGTCATAGACGCTAGATCTTGGCGGCATTCGTCTCAGCGCCTGGCAATTAGTATAGAAGCACTGTCTTTGACTTCTCTGGATGTTTCCCAGGCGAGCTATTGGCAGCATGTTCAGAACCACTGTTTCTGAGGCTAATTCTTGAACCGTAAGTCATAGACGCTAGATCTTGGCGGCATTCGTCTCAGCGCCTAGCAATTAGTATAGAAGCACTGTCTTTGACTTCTCTGGATGTTTCCCAGGCGAGCTTTTGACAAGTAAATCCTAGACGCTCAATCTTGGTTATTTTCGCTTTCGCGGCTGGCAGCAAAGTTCAGAACCATGTTTCTGTGAATAACTTTTGAACCGTAAGTCACAGACGCTCGCTCTTGGCTGCATTCGTTTCAGCTCGTGGCAGCCAGTCTAAAAAACACTATCTTGGACTTCTTTGGATGTTTCCCAGGCGAGCTATTGGCAGCATGTTCAGAACCACTGTTTCTGAGGCTAATTCTTGAACCGTGTCATAGACGCTCGATCTTGGCGGCATTCGTCTCAGCGCCTGGCAATTAGTATAGAAGCACTGTTTCCCACTGTTTCTGAGGCTAATTCTTGAACCGTAAGTCATAGACGCTAGATCTTGGCGGCATTCGTCTCAGCGCCTGGCAATTAGTATAGAAGCACTGTCTTTGACTTCTCTGGATGTTTCCCAGGCGAGCTATTGACAAGTAAATCCTAGACGCTCGATCTTGGTTATTTTCGCTTTCGCGGCTGGCAGCAAAGTTCAGAACCATGTTTCTGTGAATAACTTTTGAACCGTAAGTCACAGACGCTCGCTCTTGGCTGCATTCGTTTCAGCTCGTGGCAGCCAGTCTAAAAAACACAATCTTGGACTTCTCTGGATGTTTCCCAGGCGAGCTATTGGCAGCATGTTCAGAACCACTGTTTCTTAGGCTAATTCTTGAACCGTAAGTCATAGACGCTCGATCTTGGCGGCATTCGTCTCAGCGCCTGGCAATTAGTATAGAAGCACTGTTTCCCACTGTTTCTGAGGCTAATTCTTGAACCGTAAGTCATAGACGCTAGATTTGGCGGCATTCGTCTCAGCGCCTGGCAATTAGTATAGAAGCACTGTCTTTGACTTCTCTGGATGTTTCCCAGGCGAGCTATTGACAAGTAAATCCTAGACGCTCGATCTTGGTTATTTTCGCTTTCGCGGCAGCAGCAAAGTTCAGAACCATGTTTCTGTGAATAACTCTTGAACCGTAAGTCACAGACGCTCGCTCTTGGCTGCATTCGTTTCAGCTCGTGGCAGCCAGTGTAAAAAACACTATCTTGGACTTCTCTGGATGTTTCCCAGGCGAGCTATTGGCAGCATGTTCAGAACCACTGTTTCTGAGGCTAATTCTTGAACCGTAAGTCATAGACGCTCGATCTTGGCGGCATTCGTCTCAGCGCCTGGCAATTAGTATAGAAGCACTGTTTCCCACTGTTTCTGAGGCTAATTCTTGAACCGTAAGTCATAGACGCTAGATCTTGGCGGCATTCGTCTCAGCGCCTGGCAATTAGTATGGAAGCACTGTCTTTGACTTCTCTGGATGTTTCCCAGGCGAGCTTTTGACAAGTAAATCCTAGACGCTCGATCTTGGTTATTTTCGCTTTCGCGGCTGGCAGCAAAGTTCAGAACCATGTTTCTGTGAATAACTTTTGAACCGTAAGTCACAGACGCTCGTTCTTGGCTGCATTCGTTTCAGCTCGTGGCAGCCAGTCTGAAAAACACTATCTTGGACTTCTCTGGATGTTTCCCAGGCGAGCTATTGGCAGCATGTTCAGAACCACTGTTTCTGAGGCTAATTCTTGAAACGTAAGTCATAGACGCTCGATCTTGGCGGCATTCGTCTCAGCGCCTGGCAATTAGTATAGAAGCACCTTCTTTGACTTCTCTGGATGTTTCCCAGGCGAGCTATTGACAAGTAAATCCTAGACGCTCGATCTTGGTTATTTTCGCTTTCGCGGCTGGCAGCAAAGTTCAGAACCATGTTTCTGTGAATAACTCTTGAACCGTAAGTCACAGACGCTCGCTCTTGGCTGCATTCGTTTCAGCTCGTAGCAGCCAGTCTAAAAAACACTATCTTGGACTTCTCTGGATGTTTCCCAGGCGAGCTATTGGCAGCATGTTCAGAACCACTGTTTCTGAGGCTAATTCTTGAATCGTAAGTCATAGACGCTCGATCTTGGCGGCATTCGTCTCAGCGCCTGGCAATTAGTATAGAAGCACTGTTTCCCACTGTTTCTGAGGCTAATTCTTGAACCGTAAGTCATAGACGCTAGATCTTGGCGGCATTCGTCTCAGCGCCTGGCAATTAGTATAGAAGCACTGTCTTTGACTTCTCTGGATGTTTCCCAGGCGAGCTATTGACAAGTAAATCCTAGACGCTCGATCTTGGTTATTTTCGCTTTCGCGGCTGGCAGCAAAGTTCAGAACCATGTTTCTGTGAATAACTTTTGAACCGTAAGTCACAGACGCTCGCTCTTGGCTGCATTCGTTTCAGCTCGTGGCAGCCAGTCTAAAAAACACAATCTTGGACTTCTCTGGATGTTTCCCAGGCGAGCTATTGGCAGCATGTTCAGAACCACTGTTTCTGAGGCTAATTCTTGAACCGTAAGTCATAGACGCTCGATCTTGGCGGCATTCGTCTCAGCGCCTGGCAATTAGTATAGAAGCACTGTTTCCCACTGTTTCTGAGGCTAATTCTTGAACCGTAAGTCATAGACGCTAGATCTTGGCGGCATTCGTCTCAGCGCCTGGCAATTAGTATAGAAGCACTGTCTTTGACTTCTCTGGATGTTTCCCAGGCGAGCTATTGACAAGTAAATCCTAGACGCTCGATCTTGGTTATTTTCGCTTTCGCGGCTGGCAGCAAAGTTCAGAACCATGTTTCTGTGAATAACTTTTGAACCGTAAGTCACAGACGCTCGCTCTTGGCTGCATTCGTTTCAGCTCGTGGCAGCCAGTCTAAAAAACACAATCTTGGACTTCTCTGGATGTTTCCCAGGCGAGCTATTGGCAGCATGTTCAGAACCACTGTTTCTGAGGCTAATTCTTGAACCGTAAGTCATAGACGCTCGATCTTGGCGGCATTCGTCTCAGCGCCTGGCAATTAGTATAGAAGCACTGTTTCCCACTGTTTCTGAGGCTAATTCTTGAACCGTAAGTCATAGACGCTAGATCTTGGCGGCATTCGTCTCAGCGCCTGGCAATTAGTATAGAAGCACTGTCTTTGACTTCTCTGGATGTTTCCCAGGCGAGCTATTGACAAGTAAATCCTAGACGCTCGATCTTGGTTATTTTCGCTTTCGCGGCTGGCAGCAAAGTTCAGAACCATGTTTCTGTGAATAACTTTTGAACCGTAAGTCACAGACGCTCGCTCTTGGCTGCATTCGTTTCAGCTCGTGGCAGCCAGTCTAAAAAACACAATCTTGGACTTCTCTGGATGTTTCCCAGGCGAGCTATTGGCAGCATGTTCAGAACCACTGTTTCTGAGGCTAATTCTTGAACCGTAAGTCATAGACGCTCGATCTTGGCGGCATTCGTCTCAGCGCCTGGCAATTAGTATAGAAGCACTGTTTCCCACTGTTTCTGAGGCTAATTCTTGAACCGTAAGTCATAGACGCTAGATCTTGGCGGCATTCGTCTCAGCGCCTGGCAATTAGTATAGAAGCACTGTCTTTGACTTCTCTGGATGTTTCCCAGGCGAGCTATTGACAAGTAAATCCTAGACGCTCGATCTTGGTTATTTTCGCTTTTGCGGCTGGCAGCAAAGTTCAGAACCATGTTTCTGTGAATAACTTTTGAACCGTAAGTCACAGACGCTCGCTCTTGGCTGCATTCGTTTCAGCTCGTGGCAGCCAGTCTAAAAAACACAATTTTGGACTTCTCTGGATGTTTCCCAGGCGAGCTATTGGCAGCATGTTCAGAACCACTGTTTCTTAGGCTAATTCTTGAACCGTAAGTCATAGACGCTCGATCTTGGCGGCATTCGTCTCAGCGCCTGGCAATTAGTATAGAAGCACTGTTTCCCACTGTTTCTGAGGCTAATTCTTGAACCGTAAGTCATAGACGCTAGATCTTGGCGGCATTCGTCTCAGCGCCTGGCAATTAGTATAGAAGCACTGTCTTTGACTTCTCTGGATGTTTCCCAGGCGAGCTATTGACAAGTAAATCCTAGACGCTCGATCTTGGTTATTTTCGCTTTCGCGGCTGGCAGCAAAGTTCAGAACCATGTTTCTGTGAATAACTTTTGAACCGTAAGTCACAGACGCTCGCTCTTGGCTGCATTCGTTTCAGCTCGTGGCAGCCAGTCTAAAAAACACAATCTTGGACTTCTCTGGATGTTTCCCAGGCTAGCTATTGGCAGCATGTTCAGAACCACTGTTTCTGAGGCTAATTCTTGAACCGTAAGTCATAGACGCTCGATCTTGGCGGCATTCGTCTCAGCGCCTGGCAATTAGTATAGAAGCACTGTTTCCCACTGTTTCTGAGGCTAATTCTTGAACCGTAAGTCATAGACGCTAGATCTTGGCGGCATTCGTCTCAGCGCCTGGCAATTAGTATAGAAGCACTGTCTTTGACTTCTCTGGATGTTTCCCAGGCGAGCTATTGACAAGTAAATCCTAGACGCTCGATCTTGGTTATTTTCGCTTTCGCGGCTGGCAGCAAAGTTCAGAACCATGTTTCTGTGAATAACTTTTGAACCGTAAGTCACAGACGCTCGCTCTTGGCTGCATTCGTTTCAGCTCGTGGCAGCCAGTCTAAAAAACACAATCTTGGACTTCTCTGGATGTTTCCCAGGCTAGCTATTGGCAGCATGTTCAGAACCACTGTTTCTGAGGCTAATTCTTGAACCGTGTCATAGACGCTCGATCTTGGCGGCATTCGTCTCAGCGCCTGGCAATTAGTATAGAAGCACTGTTTCCCACTGTTTCTGAGGCTAATTCTTGAACCGTAAGTCATAGACGCTCGATCTTGGCGGCATTCGTCTCAGCGCCTGGCAATTAGTATAGAAGCACTGTCTTTGACTTCTCTGGATGTTTCCCAGGCGAGCTTTTGACAAGTAAATCCTAGACGCTCGATCTTGGTTATTTTCGCTTTCGCGGCTGGCAGCAAAGTTCAGAACCATGTTTCTGTGAATAACTTTTGAACCGTAAGTCACAGTCGCTCGCTCTTGGCTGCATTCGTTTCAGCTCGTGGCAGCCAGTCTAAAAAACACAATTTTGGACTTCTCTGGATGTTTCCCAGGCGAGCTATTGGCAGCATGTTCAGAACCACTGTTTCTTAGGCTAATTCTTGAACCGTAAGTCATAGACGCTCGATCTTGGCGGCATTCGTCTCAGCGCCTGGCAATTAGTATAGAAGCACTGTTTCCCACTGTTTCTGAGGCTAATTCTTGAACCGTAAGTCATAGACGCTAGATCTTGGCGGCATTAGTCTCAGCGCCTGGCAATTAGTATAGAAGCACTGTCTTTGACTTCTCTGGATGTTTCCCAGGCGAGCTATTGACAAGTAAATCCTAGACGCTCGATCTTGGTTATTTTCGCTTTCGCGGCTAGCAGCAAAGTTCAGAACCATGTTTCTGTGAATAACTCTTGAACCGTAAGTCACTGACGCTCGCTCTTGGCTGCATTCGTTTCAGCTCGTGGCAGCCAGTCTAAAAAACACAATCTTGGACTTCTCTGGATGTTTCCCAGGCGAGCTATTGGCAGCATGTTCAGAACCACTGTTTCTGAGGCTAATTCTTGAACCGTAAGTCATAGACGCTCGATCTTGGCGGCATTCGTCTCAGCGCCTGGCAATTAGTATAGAAGCACTGTTTCCCACTGTTTCTGAGGCTAATTCTTGAACCGTAAGTCATAGACGCTAGATCTTGGCGGCATTCGTCTCAGCGCCTGGCAATTAGTATAGAAGCACTGTCTTTGACTTCTCTGGATGTTTCCCAGGCGAGCTATTGACAAGTAAATCCTAGACGCTCGATCTTGGTTATTTTCGCTTTCGCGGCTGGCAGCAAAGTTCAGAACCATGTTTCTGTGAATAACTTTTGAACCGTAAGTCACAGACGCTCGCTCTTGGCTGCATTCGTTTCAGCTCGTGGCAGCCAGTCTAAAAAACACTATCTTGGACTTCTCTGGATGTTTCCCAGGCGAGCTATTGGCAGCATGTTCAGAACCACTGTTTCTGAGGCTAATTCTTGAACCGTAAGTCATAGACGCTCGATCTTGGCGGCATTCGTCTCAGCGCCTGGCAATTAGTATAGAAGCACTGTTTCCCACTGTTTCTGAGGCTAATTCTTGAACCGTAAGTCATAGACGCTCGATCTTGGCGGCATTCGTCTCAGCGCCTGGCAATTAGTATAGAAGCACTGTTTCCCACTGTTTCTGAGGCTAATTCTTGAACCGTAAGTCATAGACGCTAGATCTTGGCGGCATTCGTCTCAGCGCCTGGCAATTAGTATAGAAGCACTGTCTTTGACTTCTCTGGATGTTTCCCAGGCGAGCTATTGACAAGTAAATCCTAGACGCTCGATCTTGGTTATTTTCGCTTTCGCGGCTGGCAGCAAAGTTCAGAACCATGTTTCTGTGAATAACTTTTGAACCGTAAGTCACAGACGCTCGCTCTTGGCTGCATTCGTTTCAGCTCGTGGCAGCCAGTCTAAAAAACACAATCTTGGACTTCTCTGGATGTTTCCCAGGCGAGCTATTGGCAGCATGTTCAGAACCACTGTTTCTTAGGCTAATTCTTGAACCGTAAGTCATAGACGTTCGATCTTGGCGGCATTCGTCTCAGCGCCTGGCAATTAGTATGGAAGCACTGTTTCCCACTGTTTCTGAGGCTAATTCTTGAACCGTAAGTCATAGACGCTAGATCTTGGCGGCATTCGTCTCAGCGCCTGGCAATTAGTATAGAAGCACTGTCTTTGACTTCTCTGGATGTTTCCCAGGCGAGCTATTGACAAGTAAATCCTAGACGCTCGATCTTGGTTATTTTCGCTTTCGCGGCTAGCAGCAAAGTTCAGAACCATGTTTCTGTGAATAACTCTTGAACCGTAAGTCACTGACGCTCGCTCTTGGCTGCATTCGTTTCAGCTCGTGGCAGCCAGTCTAAAAAACACAATCTTGGACTTCTCTGGATGTTTCCCAGGCGAGCTATTGGCAGCATGTTCAGAACCACTGTTTCTGAGGCTAATTCTTGAACCGTAAGTCATAGACGCTCGATCTTGGCGGCATTCGTCTCAGCGCCTGGCAATTAGTATAGAAGCACTGTTTCCCACTGTTTCTGAGGCTAATTCTTGAACCGTAAGTCATAGACGCTAGATCTTGGCGGCATTCGTCTCAGCGCCTGGCAATTAGTATAGAAGCAGTGTCTTTGACTTCTCTGGATGTTTCCCAGGCGAGCTATTGACAAGTAAATCCTAGACGCTCGATCTTGGTTATTTTCGCTTTCGCGGCTGGCAGCAAAGTTCAGAACCATGTTTCTGTGAATAACTTTTGAACCGTAAGTCACAGACGCTCGCTCTTGGCTGCATTCGTTTCAGCTCGTGGCAGCCAGTCTAAAAAACACTATCTTGGACTTCTCTGGATGTTTCCCAGGCGAGCTATTGGCAGCATGTTCAGAACCACTGTTTCTGAGGCTAATTCTTGAACCGTGTCATAGACGCTCGATCTTGGCGGCATTCGTCTCAGCGCCTGGCAATTAGTATAGAAGCACTGTTTCCCACTGTTTCTGAGGCTAATTCTTGAACCGTAAGTCATAGACGCTCGATCTCGGCGGCATTCGTCTCAGCGCCTGGCAATTAGTATAGAAGCACTGTCTTTGACTTCTCTGGATGTTTCCCAGGCAAGCTTTTGACAAGTAAATCCTAGACGCTCGATCTTGGTTATTTTCGCTTTCGCGGCTGGCACCAAAGTTCAGAACCATGTTTCTGTGAATAACTTTTGAACCGTAAGTCACAGACGCTCGCTCTTGGCTGCATTCGTTTCAGCTCGTGGCAGCCAGTCTAAAAAACACAATTTTGGACTTCTCTGGATGTTTCCCAGGCGAGCTATTGGCAGCATGTTCAGAACCACTGTTTCTTAGGCTAATTCTTGAACCGTAAGTCATAGACGCTCGATCTTGGCGGCATTCGTCTCAGCGCCTGGCAATTAGTATAGAAGCACTGTTTCCCACTGTTTCTGAGGCTAATTCTTGAACCGTAAGTCATAGACGCTAGATCTTGGCGGCATTCGTCTCAGCGCCTGGCAATTAGTATAGAAGCACTGTCTTTGACTTCTCTGGATGTTTCCCAGGCGAGCTATTGACAAGTAAATCCTAGACGCTCGATCTTGGTTATTTTCGCTTTCGCGGCTGGCAGCAAAGTTCAGAACCATGTTTCTGTGAATAACTCTTGAACCGTAAGTCACAGACGCTCGCTCTTAGCTGCATTCGTTTCAGCTCGTGGCAGCCAGTCTAAAAAACACTATCTTGGACTTCTCTGGATGTTTCCCAGGCGAGCTATTGGCAGCATGTTCAGAACCACTGTTTCTGAGGCTAATTCTTGAACCGTAAGTCATAGACGCTCGATCTTGGCGGCATTCGTCTCAGCGCCTGGCAATTAGTATAGAAGCACTGTTTCCCACTGTTTCTGAGGCTAATTCTTGAACCGTAAGTCATAGACGCTCGATCTTGGCGGCATTCGTCTCAGCGCCTGGCAATTAGTATAGAAGCACTGTTTCCCACTGTTTCTGAGGCTAATTCTTGAACCGTAAGTCATAGACGCTAGATCTTGGCGGCATTCGTCTCAGCGCCTGGCAATTAGTATAGAAGCACTGTCTTTGACTTCTCTGGATGTTTCCCAGGCGAGCTATTGACAAGTAAATCCTAGACGCTCGATCTTGGTTATTTTCGCTTTCGCGGCTGGCAGCAAAGTTCAGAACCATGTTTCTGTGAATAACTTTTGAACCGTAAGTCACAGACGCTCGCTCTTGGCTGCATTCGTTTCAGCTCGTGGCAGCCAGTCTAAAAAACACAATCTTGGACTTCTCTGGATGTTTCCCAGGCGAGCTATTGGCAGCATGTTCAGAACCACTGTTTCTGAGGCTAATTCTTGAACCGTAAGTCATAGACGCTCGATCTTGGCGGCATTCGTCTCAGCGCCTGGCAATTAGTATAGAAGCACTGTTTCCGAGGCTAATTCTTGAACCGTAAGTCATAGACGCTAGATCTTGGCGGCATTCGTCTCAGCGCCTGGCAATTAGTATAGAAGCACTGTCTTTGACTTCTCTGGATGTTTCCCAGGCGAGCTATTGACAAGTAAATCCTAGACGCTCGATCTTGGTTATTTTCGCTTTCGCGGCTAGCAGCAAAGTTCAGAACCATGTTTCTGTGAATAACTCTTGAACCGTAAGTCACTGACGCTCGCTCTTGGCTGCATTCGTTTCAGCTCGTGGCAGCCAGTCTAAAAAACACAATCTTGGACTTCTCTGGATGTTTCCCAGGCGGGCTATTGGCAGCATGTTCAGAACCACTGTTTCTTAGGCTAATTCTTGAACCGTAAGTCATAGACGCTCGATCTTGGCGGCATTCGTCTCAGCGCCTGGCAATTAGTATAGAAGCACTGTTTCCCACTGTTTCTGAGGCTAATTCTTGAACCGTAAGTCATAGACGCTAGATCTTGGCGGCATTCGTCTCAGCGCCTGGCAATTAGTATAGAAGCACTGTCTTTGACTTCTCTGGATGTTTCCCAGGCGAGCTATTGACAAGTAAATCCTAGACGCTCGATCTTGGTTATTTTCGCTTTCGCGGCTGGCAGCAAAGTTCAGAACCATGTTTCTGTGAATAACTCTTGAACCGTAAGTCACAGACGCTCGCTCTTGGCTGCATTCGTTTCAGCTCGTGGCAGCCAGTGTAAAAAACACTATCTTGGACTTCTCTGGATGTTTCCCAGGCGAGCTATTGGCAGCATGTTCAGAACCACTGTTTCTGAGGCTAATTCTTGAACCGTAAGTCATAGACGCTCGATCTTGGCGGCATTCGTCTCAGCGCCTGGCAATTAGTATAGAAGCACTGTTTCCCACTGTTTCTGAGGCTAATTCTTGAACCGTAAGTCATAGACGCTAGATCTTGGCGGCATTCGTCTCAGCGCCTGGCAATTAGTATGGAAGCACTGTCTTTGACTTCTCTGGATGTTTCCCAGGCGAGCTTTTGACAAGTAAATCCTAGACGCTCGATCTTGGTTATTTTCGCTTTCGCGGCTGGCAGCAAAGTTCAGAACCATGTTTCTGTGAATAACTTTTGAACCGTAAGTCACAGACGCTCGTTCTTGGCTGCATTCGTTTCAGCTCGTGGCAGCCAGTCTGAAAAACACTATCTTGGACTTCTCTGGATGTTTCCCAGGCGAGCTATTGGCAGCATGTTCAGAACCACTGTTTCTGAGGCTAATTCTTGAAACGTAAGTCATAGACGCTCGATCTTGGCGGCATTCGTCTCAGCGCCTGGCAATTAGTATAGAAGCACCTTCTTTGACTTCTCTGGATGTTTCCCAGGCGAGCTATTGACAAGTAAATCCTAGACGCTCGATCTTGGTTATTTTCGCTTTCGCGGCTGGCAGCAAAGTTCAGAACCATGTTTCTGTGAATAACTCTTGAACCGTAAGTCACAGACGCTCGCTCTTGGCTGCATTCGTTTCAGCTCGTAGCAGCCAGTCTAAAAAACACTATCTTGGACTTCTCTGGATGTTTCCCAGGCGAGCTATTGGCAGCATGTTCAGAACCACTGTTTCTGAGGCTAATTCTTGAATCGTAAGTCATAGACGCTCGATCTTGGCGGCATTCGTCTCAGCGCCTGGCAATTAGTATAGAAGCACTGTTTCCCACTGTTTCTGAGGCTAATTCTTGAACCGTAAGTCATAGACGCTAGATCTTGGCGGCATTCGTCTCAGCGCCTGGCAATTAGTATAGAAGCACTGTCTTTGACTTCTCTGGATGTTTCCCAGGCGAGCTATTGACAAGTAAATCCTAGACGCTCGATCTTGGTTATTTTCGCTTTCGCGGCTGGCAGCAAAGTTCAGAACCATGTTTCTGTGAATAACTTTTGAACCGTAAGTCACAGACGCTCGCTCTTGGCTGCATTCGTTTCAGCTCGTGGCAGCCAGTCTAAAAAACACAATCTTGGACTTCTCTGGATGTTTCCCAGGCGAGCTATTGGCAGCATGTTCAGAACCACTGTTTCTGAGGCTAATTCTTGAACCGTAAGTCATAGACGCTCGATCTTGGCGGCATTCGTCTCAGCGCCTGGCAATTAGTATAGAAGCACTGTTTCCCACTGTTTCTGAGGCTAATTCTTGAACCGTAAGTCATAGACGCTAGATCTTGGCGGCATTCGTCTCAGCGCCTGGCAATTAGTATAGAAGCACTGTCTTTGACTTCTCTGGATGTTTCCCAGGCGAGCTATTGACAAGTAAATCCTAGACGCTCGATCTTGGTTATTTTCGCTTTCGCGGCTGGCAGCAAAGTTCAGAACCATGTTTCTGTGAATAACTTTTGAACCGTAAGTCACAGACGCTCGCTCTTGGCTGCATTCGTTTCAGCTCGTGGCAGCCAGTCTAAAAAACACAATCTTGGACTTCTCTGGATGTTTCCCAGGCGAGCTATTGGCAGCATGTTCAGAACCACTGTTTCTGAGGCTAATTCTTGAACCGTAAGTCATAGACGCTCGATCTTGGCGGCATTCGTCTCAGCGCCTGGCAATTAGTATAGAAGCACTGTTTCCCACTGTTTCTGAGGCTAATTCTTGAACCGTAAGTCATAGACGCTAGATCTTGGCGGCATTCGTCTCAGCGCCTGGCAATTAGTATAGAAGCACTGTCTTTGACTTCTCTGGATGTTTCCCAGGCGAGCTATTGACAAGTAAATCCTAGACGCTCGATCTTGGTTATTTTCGCTTTCGCGGCTGGCAGCAAAGTTCAGAACCATGTTTCTGTGAATAACTTTTGAACCGTAAGTCACAGACGCTCGCTCTTGGCTGCATTCGTTTCAGCTCGTGGCAGCCAGTCTAAAAAACACAATCTTGGACTTCTCTGGATGTTTCCCAGGCGAGCTATTGGCAGCATGTTCAGAACCACTGTTTCTGAGGCTAATTCTTGAACCGTAAGTCATAGACGCTCGATCTTGGCGGCATTCGTCTCAGCGCCTGGCAATTAGTATAGAAGCACTGTTTCCCACTGTTTCTGAGGCTAATTCTTGAACCGTAAGTCATAGACGCTAGATCTTGGCGGCATTCGTCTCAGCGCCTGGCAATTAGTATAGAAGCACTGTCTTTGACTTCTCTGGATGTTTCCCAGGCGAGCTATTGACAAGTAAATCCTAGACGCTCGATCTTGGTTATTTTCGCTTTTGCGGCTGGCAGCAAAGTTCAGAACCATGTTTCTGCGAATAACTTTTGAACCGTAAGTCACAGACGCTCGCTCTTGGCTGCATTCGTTTCAGCTCGTGGCAGCCAGTCTAAAAAACACAATTTTGGACTTCTCTGGATGTTTCCCAGGCGAGCTATTGGCAGCATGTTCAGAACCACTGTTTCTTAGGCTAATTCTTGAACCGTAAGTCATAGACGCTCGATCTTGGCGGCATTCGTCTCAGCGCCTGGCAATTAGTATAGAAGCACTGTTTCCCACTGTTTCTGAGGCTAATTCTTGAACCGTAAGTCATAGACGCTAGATCTTGGCGGCATTCGTCTCAGCGCCTGGCAATTAGTATAGAAGCACTGTCTTTGACTTCTCTGGATGTTTCCCAGGCGAGCTATTGACAAGTAAATCCTAGACGCTCGATCTTGGTTATTTTCGCTTTCGCGGCTGGCAGCAAAGTTCAGAACCATGTTTCTGTGAATAACTTTTGAACCGTAAGTCACAGACGCTCGCTCTTGGCTGCATTCGTTTCAGCTCGTGGCAGCCAGTCTAAAAAACACAATCTTGGACTTCTCTGGATGTTTCCCAGGCTAGCTATTGGCAGCATGTTCAGAACCACTGTTTCTGAGGCTAATTCTTGAACCGTAAGTCATAGACGCTCGATCTTGGCGGCATTCGTCTCAGCGCCTGGCAATTAGTATAGAAGCACTGTTTTCCCACTGTTTCTGAGGCTAATTCTTGAACCGTAAGTCATAGACGCTAGATCTTGGCGGCATTCGTCTCAGCGCCTGGCAATTAGTATAGAAGCACTGTCTTTGACTTCTCTGGATGTTTCCCAGGCGAGCTTTTGACAAGTAAATCCTAGACGCTCGATCTTGGTTATTTTCGCTTTCGCGGCTGGCAGCAAAGTTCAGAACCATGTTTCTGTGAATAACTTTTGAACCGTAAGTCACAGTCGCTCGCTCTTGGCTGCATTCGTTTCAGCTCGTGGCAGCCAGTCTAAAAAACACAATTTTGGACTTCTCTGGATGTTTCCCAGGCGAGCTATTGGCAGCATGTTCAGAACCACTGTTTCTTAGGCTAATTCTTGAACCGTAAGTCATAGACGCTCGATCTTGGCGGCATTCGTCTCAGCGCCTGGCAATTAGTATAGAAGCACTGTTTCCCACTGTTTCTGAGGCTAATTCTTGAACCGTAAGTCATAGACGCTAGATCTTGGCGGCATTAGTCTCAGCGCCTGGCAATTAGTATAGAAGCACTGTCTTTGACTTCTCTGGATGTTTCCCAGGCGAGCTATTGACAAGTAAATCCTAGACGCTCGATCTTGGTTATTTTCGCTTTCGCGGCTAGCAGCAAAGTTCAGAACCATGTTTCTGTGAATAACTCTTGAACCGTAAGTCACTGACGCTCGCTCTTGGCTGCATTCGTTTCAGCTCGTGGCAGCCAGTCTAAAAAACACAATCTTGGACTTCTCTGGATGTTTCCCAGGCGAGCTATTGGCAGCATGTTCAGAACCACTGTTTCTGAGGCTAATTCTTGAACCGTAAGTCATAGACGCTCGATCTTGGCGGCATTCGTCTCAGCGCCTGGCAATTAGTATAGAAGCACTGTTTCCCACTGTTTCTGAGGCTAATTCTTGAACCGTAAGTCATAGACGCTAGATCTTGGCGGCATTCGTCTCAGCGCCTGGCAATTAGTATAGAAGCACTGTCTTTGACTTCTCTGGATGTTTCCCAGGCGAGCTATTGACAAGTAAATCCTAGACGCTCGATCTTGGTTATTTTCGCTTTCGCGGCTGGCAGCAAAGTTCAGAACCATGTTTCTGTGAATAACTTTTGAACCGTAAGTCACAGACGCTCGCTCTTGGCTGCATTCGTTTCAGCTCGTGGCAGCCAGTCTAAAAAACACTATCTTGGACTTCTCTGGATGTTTCCCAGGCGAGCTATTGGCAGCATGTCAGAACCACTGTTTCTGAGGCTAATTCTTGAACCGTAAGTCATAGACGCTCGATCTTGGCGGCATTCGTCTCAGCGCCTGGCAATTAGTATAGAAGCACTGTTTCCACTGTTTCTGAGGCTAATTCTTGAACCGTAAGTCATAGACGCTCGATCTTGGCGGCATTCGTCTCAGCGCCTGGCAATTAGTATAGAAGCACTGTTTCCCACTGTTTCTGAGGCTAATTCTCTTGAACCGTAAGTCATAGACGCTAGATCTTGGCGGCATTCGTCTCAGCGCCTGGCAATTAGTATAGAAGCACTGTCTTTGACTTCTCTGGATGTTTCCCAGGCGAGCTATTGACAAGTAAATCCTAGACGCTCGATCTTGGTTATTTTCGCTTTCGCGGCTGGCAGCAAAGTTCAGAACCATGTTTCTGTGAATAACTTTTGAACCGTAAGTCACAGACGCTCGCTCTTGGCTGCATTCGTTTCAGCTCGTGGCAGCCAGTCTAAAAAACACAATCTTGGACTTCTCTGGATGTTTCCCAGGCGAGCTATTGGCAGCATGTTCAGAACCACTGTTTCTTAGGCTAATTCTTGAACCGTAAGTCATAGACGTTCGATCTTGGCGGCATTCGTCTCAGCGCCTGGCAATTAGTATGGAAGCACTGTTTCCCACTGTTTCTGAGGCTAATTCTTGAACCGTAAGTCATAGACGCTAGATCTTGGCGGCATTCGTCTCAGCGCCTGGCAATTAGTATAGAAGCACTGTCTTTGACTTCTCTGGATGTTTCCCAGGCGAGCTATTGACAAGTAAATCCTAGACGCTCGATCTTGGTTATTTTCGCTTTCGCGGCTAGCAGCAAAGTTCAGAACCATGTTTCTGTGAATAACTCTTGAACCGTAAGTCACTGACGCTCGCTCTTGGCTGCATTCGTTTCAGCTCGTGGCAGCCAGTCTAAAAACACAATCTTGGACTTCTCTGGATGTTTCCCAGGCGAGCTATTGGCAGCATGTTCAGAACCACTGTTTCTGAGGCTAATTCTTGAACCGTAAGTCATAGACGCTCGATCTTGGCGGCATTCGTCTCAGCGCCTGGCAATTAGTATAGAAGCACTGTTTCCCACTGTTTCTGAGGCTAATTCTTGAACCGTAAGTCATAGACGCTAGATCTTGGCGGCATTCGTCTCAGCGCCTGGCAATTAGTATAGAAGCAGTGTCTTTGACTTCTCTGGATGTTTCCCAGGCGAGCTATTGACAAGTAAATCCTAGACGCTCGATCTTGGTTATTTTCGCTTTCGCGGCTGGCAGCAAAGTTCAGAACCATGTTTCTGTGAATAACTTTTGAACCGTAAGTCACAGACGCTCGCTCTTGGCTGCATTCGTTTCAGCTCGTGGCAGCCAGTCTAAAAAACACTATCTTGGACTTCTCTGGATGTTTCCCAGGCGAGCTATTGGCAGCATGTTCAGAACCACTGTTTCTGAGGCTAATTCTTGAACCGTGTCATAGACGCTCGATCTTGGCGGCATTCGTCTCAGCGCCTGGCAATTAGTATAGAAGCACTGTTTCCCACTGTTTCTGAGGCTAATTCTTGAACCGTAAGTCATAGACGCTCGATCTCGGCGGCATTCGTCTCAGCGCCTGGCAATTAGTATAGAAGCACTGTCTTTGACTTCTCTGGATGTTTCCCAGGCAAGCTTTTGACAAGTAAATCCTAGACGCTCGATCTTGGTTTATTTTCGCTTTCGCGGCTGGCAGCAAAGTTCAGAACCATGTTTCTGTGAATAACTTTTGAACCGTAAGTCACAGACGCTCGCTCTTGGCTGCATTCGTTTCAGCTCGTGGCAGCCAGTCTAAAAAACACAATTTTGGACTTCTCTGGATGTTTCCCAGGCGAGCTATTGGCAGCATGTTCAGAACCACTGTTTCTTAGGCTAATTCTTGAACCGTAAGTCATAGACGCTCGATCTTGGCGGCATTCGTCTCAGCGCCTGGCAATTAGTATAGAAGCACTGTTTCCCACTGTTTCTGAGGCTAATTCTTGAACCGTAAGTCATAGACGCTAGATCTTGGCGGCATTCGTCTCAGCGCCTGGCAATTAGTATAGAAGCACTGTCTTTGACTTCTCTGGATGTTTCCCAGGCGAGCTATTGACAAGTAAATCCTAGACGCTCGATCTTGGTTATTTTCGCTTTCGCGGCTGGCAGCAAAGTTCAGAACCATGTTTCTGTGAATAACTCTTGAACCGTAAGTCACAGACGCTCGCTCTTAGCTGCATTCGTTTCAGCTCGTGGCAGCCAGTCTAAAAAACACTATCTTGGACTTCTCTGGATGTTTCCCAGGCGAGCTATTGGCAGCATGTTCAGAACCACTGTTTCTGAGGCTAATTCTTGAACCGTAAGTCATAGACGCTCGATCTTGGCGGCATTCGTCTCAGCGCCTGGCAATTAGTATAGAAGCACTGTTTCCCACTGTTTCTGAGGCTAATTCTTGAACCGTAAGTCATAGACGCTCGATCTTGGCGGCATTCGTCTCAGCGCCTGGCAATTAGTATAGAAGCACTGTTTCCCACTGTTTCTGAGGCTAATTCTTGAACCGTAAGTCATAGACGCTAGATCTTGGCGGCATTCGTCTCAGCGCCTGGCAATTAGTATAGAAGCACTGTCTTTGACTTCTCTGGATGTTTCCCAGGCGAGCTATTGACAAGTAAATCCTAGACGCTCGATCTTGGTTATTTTCGCTTTCGCGGCTGGCAGCAAAGTTCAGAACCATGTTTCTGTGAATAACTTTTGAACCGTAAGTCACAGACGCTCGCTCTTGGCTGCATTCGTTTCAGCTCGTGGCAGCCAGTCTAAAAAACACAATCTTGGACTTCTCTGGATGTTTCCCAGGCGAGCTATTGGCAGCATGTTCAGAACCACTGTTTCTGAGGCTAATTCTTGAACCGTAAGTCATAGACGCTCGATCTTGGCGGCATTCGTCTCAGCGCCTGGCAATTAGTATAGAAGCACTGTTTCCGAGGCTAATTCTTGAACCGTAAGTCATAGACGCTAGATCTTGGCGGCATTCGTCTCAGCGCCTGGCAATTAGTATAGAAGCACTGTCTTTGACTTCTCTGGATGTTTCCCAGGCGAGCTATTGACAAGTAAATCCTAGACGCTCGATCTTGGTTATTTTCGCTTTCGCGGCTAGCAGCAAAGTTCAGAACCATGTTTCTGTGAATAACTCTTGAACCGTAAGTCACTGACGCTCGCTCTTGGCTGCATTCGTTTCAGCTCGTGGCAGCCAGTCTAAAAAACACAATCTTGGACTTCTCTGGATGTTTCCCAGGCGAGCTATTGGCAGCATGTTCAGAACCACTGTTTCTTAGGCTAATTCTTGAACCGTAAGTCATAGACGCTCGATCTTGGCGGCATTCGTCTCAGCGCCTGGCAATTAGTATAGAAGCACTGTTTCCCACTGTTTCTGAGGCTAATTCTTGAACCGTAAGTCATAGACGCTAGATCTTGGCGGCATTCGTCTCAGCGCCTGGCAATTAGTATAGAAGCACTGTCTTTGACTTCTCTGGATGTTTCCCAGGCGAGCAATTGACAAGTAAATCCTATACGCTCGATCTTGGTTATTTTCGCTTTCGCGGCTGGCAGCAAAGTTCAGAACCATGTTTCTGTGAATAACTCTTGAACCGTAAGTCACAGACGCTCGCTCTTGGCTGCATTCGTTTCAGCTCGTGGCAGCCAGTCTAAAAACACTATCTTGGACTTCTCTGGATGTTTCCCAGGCGAGCTATTGGCAGCATGTTCAGAACCACTGTTTCTGAGGCTAATTCTTGAACCGTAAGTCAAAGACGCTCGATCTTGGCGGCATTCGTCTCAGCGCCTGGCAATTAGTATAGAAGCACTGTTTCCCACTGTTTCTGAGGCTAATTCTTGAACCGTAAGTCATAGACGCTAGATCTTGGCGGCATTCGTCTCAGCGCCTGGCAATTAGTATAGAAGCACTGTCTTTGACTTCTCTGGATGTTTCCCAGGCGAGCTATTGACAAGTAAATCCTAGACGCTCGATCTTGGTTATTTTCGCTTTCGCGGCTAGCAGCAAAGTTCAGAACCATGTTTCTGTGAATAACTCTTGAACCGTAAGTCACTGACGCTCGCTCTTGGCTGCATTCGTTTCAGCTCGTGGCAGCCAGTCTAAAAAACACAATCTTGGACTTCTCTGGATGTTTCCCAGGCGAGCTATTGGCAGCATGTTCAGAACCACTGTTTCTGAGGCTAATTCTTGAACCGTAAGTCATAGACGCTCGATCTTGGCGGCATTCGTCTCAGCGCCTGGCAATTAGTATAGAAGCACTGTTTCCCACTGTTTCTGAGGCTAATTCTTGAACCGTAAGTCATAGACGCTAGATCTTGGCGGCATTCGTCTCAGCGCCTGGCAATTAGTATAGAAGCACTGTCTTTGACTTCTCTGGATGTTTCCCAGGCGAGCAATTGACAAGTAAATCCTAGACGCTCGATCTTGGTTATTTTCGCTTTCGCGGCTGGCAGCAAAGTTCAGAACCATGTTTCTGTGAATAACTCTTGAACCGTAAGTCACAGGCGCTCGCTCTTGGCTGCATTCGTTTCAGCTCGTGGCAGCCAGTCTAAAAACACTATCTTGGACTTCTCTGGATGTTTCCCAGGCGAGCTATTGGCAGCATGTTCAGAACCACTGTTTCTGAGGCTAATTCTTGAACCGTAAGTCAAAGACGCTCGATCTTGGCGGCATTCGTCTCAGCGCCTGGCAATTAGTATAGAAGCACTGTTTCCGAGGCTAATTCTTGAACCGTAAGTCATAGACGCTAGATCTTGGCGGCATTCGTCTCAGCGCCTGGCAATTAGTATAGAAGCACTGTCTTTGACTTCTCTGGGTGTTTCCCAGGCGAGCTATTGACAAGTAAATCCTAGACGCTCGATCTTGGTTATTTTCGCTTTCGCGGCTGGCAGCAAATTTCAGAAGCATGTTTCTGTGAATAACTCTTGAACCGTAAGTCACAGACGCTCGCTCTTGGCTGCATTCGTTTCAGCTCGTGGCAGCCAGTCTAAAAACACTATCTTGGACTTCTCTGGATGTTTCCCAGGCGAGCTATTGGCAGCATGTTCAGAACCACTGTTTCTGAGGCTAATTCTTGAACCGTAAGTCATAGACGCTCGATCTTGGCGGCATTCGTCTCAGCGCCTGGCAATTAGTATAGAAGCACTGTTTCCCACTGTTTCTGAGGCTAATTCTTGAACCGTAAGTCATAGACGCTAGATCTTGGCGGCATTCGTCTCAGCGCCTGGCAATTAGTATAGAAGCACTGTCTTTGACTTCTTTGGATGTTTCCCAGGCGAGCTATTGACAAGTAAATCCTAGACGCTCGATCTTGGTTATTTTCGCTTTCGCGGCTAGCAGCAAAGTTCAGAACCATGTTTCTGTGAATAACTCTTGAACCGTAAGTCACTGACGCTCGCTCTTGGCTGCATTCGTTTCAGCTCGTGGCAGCCAGTCTAAAAAACACAATCTTGGACTTCTCTGGATGTTTCCCAGGCGAGCTATTGGCAGCATGTTCAGAACCACTGTTTCTGAGGCTAATTCTTGAACCGTAAGTCATAGACGCTCGATCTTGGCGGCATTCGTCTCAGCGCCTGGCAATTAGTATAGAAGCACTGTTTCCCACTGTTTCTGAGGCTAATTCTTGAACCGTAAGTCATAGACGCTAGATCTTGGCGGCATTCGTCTCAGCGCCTGGCAATTAGTATAGAAGCACTGTCTTTGACTTCTCTGGATGTTTCCCAGGCGAGCTATTGACAAGTAAATCCTAGACGCTCGATCTTGGTTATTTTCGCTTTCGCGGCTAGCAGCAAAGTTCAGAACCATGTTTCTGTGAATAACTTTTGAACCGTAAGTCACAGACGCTCGCTCTTGGCTGCATTCGTTTCAGCTCGTGGCAGCCAGTCTAAAAAACACAATCTGGACTTCTCTGGATGTTTCCCAGGCGAGCTATTGGCAGCATGTTCAGAACCATTGTTTCTGAGGCTAATTCTTGAACCGTAAGTCATAGACGCTCGATCTTGGCGGTATTCGTCTCAGCGCCTGGCAATTAGTATAGAAGCACTGTTTCCGAGGCTAATTCTTGAACCGTAAGTCATAGACGCTAGATCTTGGCGGCATTCGTCTCAGCGCCTGGCAATTAGTATAGAAGCACTGTCTTTGACTTCTCTGGATGTTTCCCAGGCGAGCTATTGGCAGCATGTTCAGAACCACTGTTTCTGAGGCTAATTCTTGAACCGTAAGTCATAGACGCTCGATCTTGGCGGCATTCGTCTCAGCGCCTGGCAATTAGTATAGAAGCACTGTTTCCCACTGTTTCTGAGGCTAATTCTTGAACCGTAAGTCATAGACGCTAGATCTTGGCGGCATTCGTCTCAGCGCCTGGCAATTAGTATAGAAGCACTGTCTTTGACTTCTCTGGATGTTTCCCAGGCGAGCTATTGACAAGTAAATCCTAGACGCTCGATCTTGGTTATTTTCGCTTTCGCGGCTGGCAGCAAAGTTCAGAACCATGTTTCTGTGAATAACTCTTGAACCGTAAGTCACAGACGCTCGCTCTTGGCTGCATTCGTTTCAGCTCGTGGCAGCCAGTCTAAAAACACTATCTTGGACTTCTCTGGATGTTTCCCAGGCGAGCTATTGGCAGCATGTTCAGAACCACTGTTTCTGAGGCTAATTCTTGAACCGTAAGTCATAGACGCTCGATCTTGGCGGCATTCGTCTCAGCGCCTGGCAATTAGTATAGAAGCACTGTTTCCCACTGTTTCTGAGGCTAATTCTTGAACCGTAAGTCATAGACGCTAGATCTTGGCGGCATTCGTCTCAGCGCCTGGCAATTAGTATAGAAGCACTGTCTTTGACTTCTCTGGATGTTTCCCAGGCGAGCTATTGACAAGTAAATCCTAGACGCTCGATCTTGGTTATTTTCGCTTTCGCGGCTAGCAGCAAAGTTCAGAACCATGTTTCTGTGAATAACTCTTGAACCGTAAGTCACTGACGCTCGCTCTTGGCTGCATTCGTTTCAGCTCGTGGCAGCCAGTCTAAAAAACACAATCTTGGACTTCTCTGGATGTTTCCCAGGCGAGCTATTGGCAGCATGTTCAGAACCACTGTTTCTGAGGCTAATTCTTGAACCGTAAGTCATAGACGCTCGATCTTGGCGGCATTCGTCTCAGCGCCTGGCAATTAGTATAGAAGCACTGTTTCCCACTGTTTCTGAGGCTAATTCTTGAACCGTAAGTCATAGACGCTAGATCTTGGCGGCATTCGTCTCAGCGCCTGGCAATTAGTATAGAAGCACTGTCTTTGACTTCTCTGGATGTTTCCCAGGCGAGCTATTGACAAGTAAATCCTAGACGCTCGATCTTGGTTATTTTCGCTTTCGCGGCTAGCAGCAAAGTTCAGAACCATGTTTCTGTGAATAACTTTTGAACCGTAAGTCACAGACGCTCGCTCTTGGCTGCATTCGTTTCAGCTCGTGGCAGCCAGTCTAAAAAACACAATCTTGGACTTCTCTGGATGTTTCCCAGGCGAGCTATTGGCAGCATGTTCAGAACCACTGTTTCTGAGGCTAATTCTTGAACCGTAAGTCATAGACGCTCGATCTTGGCGGCATTCGTCTCAGCGCCTGGCAATTAGTATAGAAGCACTGTTTCCGAGGCTAATTCTTGAACCGTAAGTCATAGACGCTAGATCTTGGCGGCATTCGTCTCAGCGCCTGGCAATTAGTATAGAAGCACTGTCTTTGACTTCTCTGGATGTTTCCCAGGCGAGCTATTGACAAGTAAATCCTAGACGCTCGATCTTGGTTATTTTCGCTTTCGCGGCTAGCAGCAAAGTTCAGAACCATGTTTCTGTGAATAACTCTTGAACCGTAAGTCACTGACGCTCGCTCTTGGCTGCATTCGTTTCAGCTCGTGGCAGCCAGTCTAAAAAACACAATCTTGGACTTCTCTGGATGTTTCCCAGGCGAGCTATTGGCAGCATGTTCAGAACCACTGTTTCTTAGGCTAATTCTTGAACCGTAAGTCATAGACGCTCGATCTTGGCGGCATTCGTCTCAGCGCCTGGCAATTAGTATAGAAGCACTGTTTCCCACTGTTTCTGAGGCTAATTCTTGAACCGTAAGTCATAGACGCTAGATCTTGGCGGCATTCGTCTCAGCGCCTGGCAATTAGTATAGAAGCACTGTCTTTGACATCTCTGGATGTTTCCCAGGCGAGCTATTGACAAGTAAATCCTAGACGCTCGATCTTGGTTATTTTCGCTTTCGCGGCTGGCAGCAAAGTTCAGAACCATGTTTCTGTGAATAACTCTTGAACCGTAAGTCACAGACGCTCGCTCTTGGCTGCATTCGTTTCAGCTCGTGGCAGCCAGTCTAAAAACACTATCTTGGACTTCTCTGGATGTTTCCCAGGCGAGCTATTGGCAGCATGTTCAGAACCACTGTTTCTGAGGCTAATTCTTGAACCGTAAGTCATAGACGCTCGATCTTGGCGGCATTCGTCTCAGCGCCTGGCAATTAGTATAGAAGCACTGTTTCCCACTGTTTCTGAGGCTAATTCTTGAACCGTAAGTCATAGACGCTAGATCTTGGCGGCATTCGTCTCAGCGCCTGGCAATTAGTATAGAAGCACTGTCTTTGACTTCTCTGGATGTTTCCCAGGCGAGCTATTGACAAGTAAATCCTAGACGCTCGATCTTGGTTATTTTCGCTTTCGCGGCTAGCAGCAAAGTTCAGAACCATGTTTCTGTGAATAACTCTTGAACCGTAAGTCACTGACGCTCGCTCTTGGCTGCATTCGTTTCAGCTCGTGGCAGCCAGTCTAAAAAACACAATCTTGGACTTCTCTGGATGTTTCCCAGGCGAGCTATTGGCAGCATGTTCAGAACCACTGTTTCTGAGGCTAATTCTTGAACCCTAAGTCAAAGACGCTCGATCTTGGCGGCATTCGTCTCAGCGCCTGGCAATTAGTATAGAAGCACTGTTTCCCACTGTTTCTGAGGCTAATTCTTGAACCGTAAGTCATAGACGCTAGATCTTGGCGGCATTCGTCTCAGCGCCTGGCAATTAGTATAGAAGCACTGTCTTTGACTTCTCTGGATGTTTCCCAGGCGAGCTATTGACAAGTAAATCCTAGACGCTCGATCTTGGTTATTTTCGCTTTCGCGGCTAGCAGCAAAGTTCAGAACCATGTTTCTGTGAATAACTCTTGAACCGTAAGTCACTGACGCTCGCTCTTGGCTGCATTCGTTTCAGCTCGTGGCAGCCAGTCTAAAAAACACAATCTTGGACTTCTCTGGATGTTTCCCAGGCGAGCTATTGGCAGCATGTTCAGAACCACTGTTTCTGAGGCTAATTCTTGAACCGTAAGTCATAGACGCTCGATCTTGGCGGCATTCGTCTCAGCGCCTGGCAATTAGTATAGAAGCACTGTTTCCCACTGTTTCTGAGGCTAATTCTTGAACCGTAAGTCATAGACGCTAGATCTTGGCGGCATTCGTCTCAGCGCCTGGCAATTAGTATAGAAGCACTGTTTTTGACTTCTCTGGCTGTTTCCCAGGCGAGCTATTGACAAGTAAATCCTAGACGCTCGATCTTGGTTATTTTCGCTTTCGCGGCTAGCAGCAAAGTTCAGAACCATGTTTCTGTGAATAACTTTTGAACCGTAAGTCACAGACGCTCGCTCTTGGCTGCATTCGTTTCAGCTCGTGGCAGCCAGTCTAAAAAACACAATCTTGGACTTCTCTGGATGTTTCCCAGGCGAGCTATTGGCAGCATGTTCAGAACCATTGTTTCTGAGGCTAATTCTTGAACCGTAAGTCATAGACGCTCGATCTTGGCGGTATTCGTCTCAGCGCCTGGCAATTAGTATAGAAGCACTGTTTCCGAGGCTAATTCTTGAACCGTAAGTCATAGACGCTAGATCTTGGCGGCATTCGTCTCAGCGCCTGGCAATTAGTATAGAAGCACTGTCTTTGACTTCTCTGGATGTTTCCCAGGCGAGCTATTGACAAGTAAATCCTAGACGCTCGATCTTGGTTATTTTCGCTTTCGCGGCTAGCAGCAAAGTTCAGAACCATGTTTCTGTGAATAACTCTTGAACCGTAAGTCACTGACGCTCGCTCTTGGCTGCATTCGTTTCAGCTCGTGGCAGCCAGTCTAAAAAACACAATCTTGGACTTCTCTGGATGTTTCCCAGGCGAGCTATTGGCAGCATGTTCAGAACCACTGTTTCTTAGGCTAATTCTTGAACCGTAAGTCATAGACGCTCGATCTTGGCGGCATTCGTCTCAGCGCCTGGCAATTAGTATAGAAGCACTGTTTCCCACTGTTTCTGAGGCTAATTCTTGAACCGTAAGTCATAGACGCTAGATCTTGGCGGCATTCGTCTCAGCGCCTGGCAATTAGTATAGAAGCACTGTCTTTGACTTCTCTGGATGTTTCCCAGGCGAGCTATTGACAAGTAAATCCTAGACGCTCGATCTTGGTTATTTTCGCTTTCGCGGCTGGCAGCAAAGTTCAGAACCATGTTTCTGTGAATAACTCTTGAACCGTAAGTCACAGACGCTCGCTCTTGGCTGCATTCGTTTCAGCTCGTGGCAGCCAGTCTAAAAACACTATCTTGGACTTCTCTGGATGTTTCCCAGGCGAGCTATTGGCAGCATGTTCAGAACCACTGTTTCTGAGGCTAATTCTTGAACCGTAAGTCATAGACGCTCGATCTTGGCGGCATTCGTCTCAGCGCCTGGCAATTAGTATAGAAGCACTGTTTCCCACTGTTTCTGAGGCTAATTCTTGAACCGTAAGTCATAGACGCTAGATCTTGGCGGCATTCGTCTCAGCGCCTGGCAATTAGTATAGAAGCACTGTCTTTGACTTCTCTGGATGTTTCCCAGGCGAGCTATTGACAAGTAAATCCTAGACGCTCGATCTTGGTTATTTTCGCTTTCGCGGCTAGCAGCAAAGTTCAGAACCATGTTTCTGTGAATAACTCTTGAACCGTAAGTCACTGACGCTCGCTCTTGGCTGCATTCGTTTCAGCTCGTGGCAGCCAGTCTAAAAAACACAATCTTGGACTTCTCTGGATGTTTCCCAGACGAGCTATTGGCAGCATGTTCAGAA
This sequence comes from Rhinoderma darwinii, assembly GCF_050947455.1. NCBI lineage: Eukaryota > Metazoa > Chordata > Amphibia > Anura > Rhinodermatidae > Rhinoderma > Rhinoderma darwinii. Next base: position 95,533 of record NW_027463859.1, read on the forward strand.
CCACTGTTTCTGAGGCTAATTCTTGAACCGTAAGTCATAGACGCTCGATCTTGGCGGCATTCGTCTCAGCGCCTGGCAATTAGTATAGAAGCACTGTTTCCCACTGTTTCTGAGGCTAATTCTTGAACCGTAAGTCATAGACGCTAGATCTTGGCGGCATTCGTCTCAGCGCCTGGCAATTAGTATAGAAGCACTGTCTTTGACTTCTCTGGATGTTTCCCAGGCGAGCTATTGACAAGTAAATCCTAGACGCTCGATCTTGGTTATTTTCGCTTTCGCGGCTAGCAGCAAAGTTCAGAACCATGTTTCTGTGAATAACTTTTGAACCGTAAGTCACAGACGCTCGCTCTTGGCTGCATTCGTTTCAGCTCGTGGCAGCCAGTCTAAAAAACACAATCTTGGACTTCTCTGGATGTTTCCCAGGCGAGCTATTGGCAGCATGTTCAGAACCACTGTTTCTGAGGCTAATTCTTGAACCGTAAGTCATAGACGCTCGATCTTGGCGGCATTCGTCTCAGCGCCTGGCAATTAGTATAGAAGCACTGTTTCCGAGGCTAATTCTTGAACCGTAAGTCATAGACGCTAGATCTTGGCGGCATTCGTCTCAGCGCCTGGCAATTAGTATAGAAGCACTGTCTTTGACTTCTCTGGATGTTTCCCAGGCGAGCTATTGACAAGTAAATCCTAGACGCTCGATCTTGGTTATTTTCGCTTTCGCGGCTAGCAGCAAAGTTCAGAACCATGTTTCTGTGAATAACTCTTGAACCGTAAGTCACTGACGCTCGCTCTTGGCTGCATTCGTTTCAGCTCGTGGCAGCCAGTCTAAAAAACACAATCTTGGACTTCTCTGGATGTTTCCCAGGCGAGCTATTGGCAGCATGTTCAGAACCACTGTTTCTGAGGCTAATTCTTGAACCGTAAGTCATAGACGCTCGATCTTGGCGGCATTCGTCTCAGCGCCTGGCAATTAGTATAGAAGCACTGTTTCCCACTGTTTCTGAGGCTAATTCTTGAACCGTAAGTCATAGACGCTAGATCTTGGCGGCATTCGTCTCAGCGCCTGGCAATTAGTATAGAAGCACTGTCTTTGACTTCTCTGGATGTTTCCCAGGCGAGCTATTGACAAGTAAATCCTAGACGCTCGATCTTGGTTATTTTCGCTTTCGCGGCTAGCAGCAAAGTTCAGAACCATGTTTCTGTGAATAACTTTTGAACCGTAAGTCACAGACGCTCGCTCTTGGCTGCATTCGTTTCAGCTCGTGGCAGCCAGTCTAAAAAACACAATCTTGGACTTCTCTGGATGTTTCCCAGGCGAGCTATTGGCAGCATGTTCAGAACCACTGTTTCTGAGGCTAATTCTTGAACCGTAAGTCATAGACGCTCGATCTTGGCGGCAATCGTCTCAGCGCCTGGCAATTAGTATAGAAGCACTGTTTCCGAGGCTAATTCTTGAACCGTAAGTCATAGACGCTAGATCTTGGCGGCATTCGTCTCAGCGCCTGGCAATTAGTATAGAAGCACTGTCTTTGACTTCTCTGGATGTTTCCCAGGCGAGCTATTGGCAGCATGTTCAGAACCACTGTTTCTGAGGCTAATTCTTGAACCGTAAGTCAAAGACGCTCGATCTTGGCGGCATTCGTCTCAGCGCCTGGCAATTAGTATAGAAGCACTGTTTCCCACTGTTTCTGAGGCTAATTCTTGAACCGTAAGTCATAGACGCTAGATCTTGGCGGCATTCGTCTCAGCGCCTGGCAATTAGTATAGAAGCACTGTCTTTGACTTCTCTGGATGTTTCCCAGGCGAGCTATTGACAAGTAAATCCTAGACGCTCGATCTTGGTTATTTTCGCTTTCGCGGCTAGCAGCAAAGTTCAGAACCATGTTTCTGTGAATAACTCTTGAACCGTAAGTCACTGACGCTCGCTCTTGGCTGCATTCGTTTCAGCTCGTGGCAGCCAGTCTAAAAAACACAATCTTGGACTTCTCTGGATGTTTCCCAGGCGAGCTATTGGCAGCATGTTCAGAACCACTGTTTCTGAGGCTAATTCTTGAACCGTAAGTCATAGACGCTCGATCTTGGCGGCATTCGTCTCAGCGCCTGGCAATTAGTATAGAAGCACTGTTTCCCACTGTTTCTGAGGCTAATTCTTGAACCGTAAGTCATATACGCTAGATCTTGGCGGCATTCGTCTCAGCGCCTGGCAATTAGTATAGAAGCACTGTCTTTGACTTCTCTGGATGTTTCCCAGGCGAGCTATTGACAAGTAAATCCTAGACGCTCGATCTTGGTTATTTTCGCTTTCGCGGCTAGCAGCAAAGTTCAGAACCATGTTTCTGTGAATAACTCTTGAACCGTAAGTCACTGCCGCTCGCTCTTGGCTGCATTCGTTTCAGCTCGTGGCAGCCAGTCTAAAAAACACAATCTTGGACCTCTCTGGATGTTTCCCAGGCGAGCTATTGGCAGCATGTTCAGAACCACTGTTTCTGAGGCTAATTCTTGAACCGTAAGTCATAGACGCTCTATCTTGGCGGCATTCGTCTCAGCGCCTGGCAATTAGTATAGAAGCACTGTTTCCCACTGTTTCTGAGGCTAATTCTTGAACCGTAAGTCATAGACGCTAGATCTTGGCGGCATTCGTCTCAGCGCCTGGCAATTAGTATAGAAGCACTGTCTTTGACTTCTCTGGATGTTTCCCAGGCGAGCTATTGACAAGTAAATCCTAGACGCTCGATCTTGGTTATTTTCGCTTTCGCGGCTAGCAGCAAAGTTCAGAACCATGTTTCTGTGAATAACTCTTGAACCGTAAGTCACTGACGCTCGCTCTTGGCTGCATTCGTTTCAGCTCGTGGCAGCCAGTCTAAAAAACACAATCTTGGACTTCTCTGGATGTTTCCCAGGCGAGCTATTGGCAGCATGTTCAGAACCACTGTTTCTGAGGCTAATTCTTGAACCGTAAGTCATAGACGCTCTATCTTGGCGGCATTCGTCTCAGCGCCTGGCAATTAGTATAGAAGCACTGTTTCCCACTGTTTCTGAGGCTAATTCTTGAACCGTAAGTCATAGACGCTAGATCTTGGCGGCATTCGTCTCAGCGCCTGGCAATTAGTATAGAAGCACTGTCTTTGACTTCTCTGGATGTTTCCCAGGCGAGCTATTGACAAGTAAATCCTAGACGCTCGATCTTGGTTATTTTCGCTTTCGCGGCTAGCAGCAAAGTTCAGAACCATGTTTCTGTGAATAACTCTTGAACCGTAAGTCACTGACGCTCGCTCTTGGCTGCATTCGTTTCAGCTCGTGGCAGCCAGTCTAAAAAACACAATCTTGGACTTCTCTGGATGTTTCCCAGGCGAGCTATTGGCAGCATGTTCAGAACCACTGTTTCTTAGGCTAATTCTTGAACCGTAAGTCATAGACGCTCGATCTTGGCGGCATTCGTCTCAGCGCCTGGCAATTAGTATAGAAGCACTGTTTCCCACTGTTTCTGAGGCTAATTCTTGAACCGTAAGTCATAGACGCTAGATCTTGGCGGCATTCGTCTCAGCGCCTGGCAATTAGTATAGAAGCACTGTCTTTGACTTCTCTGGATGTTTCCCAGGCGAGCTATTGACAAGTAAATCCTAGACGCTCGATCTTGGTTATTTTCGCTTTCGCGGCTGGCAGCAAAGTTCAGAACCATGTTTCTGTGAATAACTCTTGAACCGTAAGTCACAGACGCTCGCTCTTGGCTGCATTCGTTTCAGCTCGTGGCAGCCAGTCTAAAAAACACTATCTTGGACTTCTCTGGATGTTTCCCAGGCGAGCTATTGGCAGCATGTTCAGAACCACTGTTTCTGAGGCTAATTCTTGAACCGTAAGTCAAAGACGCTCGATCTTGGCGGCATTCGTCTCAGCGCCTGGCAATTAGTATAGAAGCACTGTTTCCCACTGTTTCTGAGGCTAATTCTTGAACCGTAAGTCATAGACGCTAGATCTTGGCGGCATTCGTCTCAGCGCCTGGCAATTAGTATAGAAGCACTGTCTTTGACTTATCTGGATGTTTCCCAGGCGAGCTATTGACAAGTAAATCCTAGACGCTCGATCTTGGTTATTTTCGCTTTCGCGGCTAGCAGCAAAGTTCAGAACCATGTTTCTGTGAATAACTCTTGAACCGTAAGTCACTGACGCTCGCTCTTGGCTGCATTCGTTTCAGCTCGTGGCAGCCAGTCTAAAAAACACAATCTTGGACTTCTCTGGATGTTTCCCAGGCGAGCTATTGGCAGCATGTTCAGAACCACTGTTTCTGAGGCTAATTCTTGAACCGTAAGTCATAGACGCTCGATCTTGGCGGCATTCGTCTCAGCGCCTGGCAATTAGTATAGAAGCACTGTTTCCCACTGTTTCTGAGGCTAATTCTTGAACCGTAAGTCATAGACGCTAGATCTTGGCGGCATTCGTCTCAGCGCCTGGCAATTAGTATAGAAGCACTGTCTTTGACTTCTCTGGATGTTTCCCAGGCGAGCTATTGACAAGTAAATCCTAGACGCTCGATCTTGGTTATTTTCGCTTTCGCGGCTAGCAGCAAAGTTCAGAACCATGTTTCTGTGAATAACTCTTGAACCGTAAGTCACTGACGCTCGCTCTTGGCTGCATTCGTTTCAGCTCGTGGCAGCCAGTCTAAAAAACACAATCTTGGACTTCTCTGGATGTTTCCCAGGCGAGCTATTGGCAGCATGTTCAGAACCACTGTTTCTGAGGCTAATTCTTGAACCGTAAGTCATAGACGCTAGATCTTGGCGGCATTCGTCTCAGCGCCTGGCAATTAGTATTGAAGCACTGTCTTTGACTTCTCTGGATGTTTCCCAGGCGAGCTATTGACAAGTAAATCCTAGACGCTCGATCTTGGTTATTTTCGCTTTCGCGGCTAGCAGCAAAGTTCAGAACCATGTTTCTGTGAATAACTCTTGAACCGCAAGTCACTGACGCTCGCTCTTGGCTGCATTCGTTTCAGCTCGTGGCAGCCAGTCTAAAAAACACTATCTTGGACTTCTCTGGATGTTTCCCAGGCGAGCTATTGGCAGCATGTTCAGAACCACTGTTTCTGAGGCTAATTCTTGAACCGTGTCATAGACGCTCGATCTTGGCGGCATTCGTCTCAGCGCCTGGCAATTAGTATAGAAGCACTGTTTCCCACTGTTTCTGAGGCTAATTCTTGAACCGTACGTCATAGACGCTAGATCTTGGCGGCATTCGTCTCAGCGCCTGGCAATTAGTATAGAAGCACTGTCTTTGACTTCTCTGGATGTTTCCCAGGCGAGCTATTGACAAGTAAATCCTAGACGCTCGATCTTGGTTATTTTCGCTTTCGCGGCTGGCAGCAAAGTTCAGAACCATGTTTCTGTGAATAACTTTTGAACCGTAAGTCACAGACGCTCGCTCTTGGCTGCATTCGTTTCAGCTCGTGGCAGCCAGTCTAAAAAACACTATCTTGGACTTCTCTGGATGTTTCCCAGGCGAGCTATTGGCAGCATGTTCAGAACCACTGTTTCTGAGGCTAATTCTTGAACCGTGTCATAGACGCTCGATCTTGGCGGCATTCGTCTCAGCGCCTGGCAATTAGTATAGAAGCACTGTCTTTGACTTCTCTGGATGTTTCCCAGGCGAGCTATTGACAAGTAAATCCTAGACGCTCGATCTTGGTTATTTTCGCTTTCGCGGCTGGCAGCAAAGTTCAGAACCATGTTTCTGTGAATAACTTTTGAACCGTAAGTCACAGACGCTCGCTCTTGGCTGCATTCGTTTCAGCTCGTGGCAGCCAGTCTAAAAAACACTATCTTGGACTTCTCTGGATGTTTCCCAGGCGAGCTATTGGCAGCATGTTCAGAACCACTGTTTCTGAGGCTAATTCTTGAACCGTGTCATAGACGCTCGATCTTGGCGGCATTCGTCTCAGCGCCTGGCAATTAGTATAGAAGCACTGTTTCCCACTGTTTCTGAGGCTAATTCTTGAACCGTAAGTCATAGACGCTAGATCTTGGCGGCATTCGTCTCAGCGCCTGGCAATTAGTATGGAAGCACTTTGACTTCTCTGGATGTTTCCCAGGCGAGCTATTGACAAGTAAATCCTAGACGCTCGATCTTGGTTATATTCGCTTTCGCGGCTGGCAGCAAAGTTCAGAACCATGTTTCTGTGAATAACTCTTGAACAGTAAGTCACAGACGCTCGCTCTTGGCTGCATTCGTTTCAGCTCGTGGCAGCCAGTCTAAAAAACACTATCTTGGACTTCTCTGGATGTTTCCCAGGCGAGCTATTGGCAGCATGTTCAGAACCACTGTTTCTGAGGCTAATTCTTGAATCGTAAGTCATAGACGCTCGATCTTGGCGGCATTCGTCTCAGCGCCTGGCAATTAGTATAGAAGCACTGTTTCCCACTGTTTCTGAGGCTAATTCTTGAACCGTAAGTCATAGACGCTAGATCTTGGCGGCAATCGTCTCAGCGCCTGGCAATTAGTATAGAAGCACTGTCTTTGACTTCTCTGGATGTTTCCCAGGCGAGCTATTGACAAGTAAATCCTAGACGCTCGATCTTGGTTATTTTCGCTTTCGGGGCTCGCAGCAAAGTTCAGAACCATGTTTCTGTGAATAACTCTTGAACCGTAAGTCACAGACGCTCGCTCTTGGCTGCATTCGTTTCAGCTCGTGGCAGCCAGTCTAAAAAACACTATCTTGGACTTCTCTGGATGTTTCCCAGGCGAGCTATTGGCAGCATGTTCAGAACCACTGTTTCTGAGGCTAATTCTTGAACCGTAAGTCATAGACGCTAGATCTTGGCGGCATTCGTCTCAGCGCCTGGCAATTAGTATAGAAGCACTGTCTTTGACTTCTCTGGATGTTTCCCAGGCGAGCTATTGACAAGTAAATCCTAGACGCTCGATCTTGGTTATTTTCGCTTTCGCGGCTGGCAGCAAAGTTCAGAACCATGTTTCTGTGAATAACTCTTGAACCGTAAGTCACAGACGCTCGCTCTTGGCTGCATTCGTTTCAGCTCGTGGCAGCCATTCTAAAAAACACTATCTTGGACTTCTCTGGATGTTTCCCAAGCGAGCTATTGGCAGCATGTTCAGAACCACTGTTTCTGAGGCTAATTCTTGAACCGTAAGTCATAGACGCTCGATCTTGGCGGCATTCGTTTCAGCTCGTGGCAGCCATTCTAAAAAACACTATCTTGGACTTCTCTGGATGTTTCCCAGGCGAGCTATTGGCAGCATGTTCAGAACCACTGTTTCTGAGGCTAATTCTTGAACCGTAAGTCATAGACGCTCGATCTTGGCGGCATTCGTCTCAGCGCCTGGCAATTAGTATAGAAGCACTGTTTCCCACTGTTTCTGAGGCTAATTCTTGAACCGTAAGTCATAGACGCTAGATCTTGGCGGCATTCGTCTCAGCGCCTGGCAATTAGTATGGAAGCACTGTCTTTGACTTCTCTGGATGTTTCCCAGGCGAGCTATTGACAAGTAAATCCTAGACGCTCGATCTTGGTTATATTCGCTTTCGCGGCTGGCAGCAAAGTTCAGAACCATGTTTCTGTGAATAACTCTTGAACAGTAAGTCACAGACGCTCGCTCTTGGCTGCATTCGTTTCAGCTCGTGGCAGCCAGTCTAAAAAACACTATCTTGGACTTCTTTGGATGTTTCCCAGGCGAGCTATTGGCAGCATGTTCAGAACCACTGTTTCTGAGGCTAATTCTTGAATCGTAAGTCATAGACGCTCGATCTTGGCGGCATTCGTCTCAGCGCCTGGCAATTAGTATAGAAGCACTGTTTCCCACTGTTTCTGAGGCTAATTCTTGAACCGTAAGTCATAGACGCTAGATCTTGGCGGCATTCGTCTCAGCGCCTGGCAATTAGTATAGAAGCACTGTCTTTGACTTCTCTGGATGTTTCCCAGGCGAGCTATTGACAAGTAAATCCTAGACGCTCGATCTTGGTTATTTTCGCTTTCGCGGCTGGCAGCAAAGTTCAGAACCATGTTTCTGTGAATAACTTTTGAACCGTAAGTCACAGACGCTCGCTCTTGGCTGCATTCGTTTCAGCTCGTGGCAGCCAGTCTGAAAAACACTATCTTGGACTTCTCTGGATGTTTCCCAGGCGAGCTATTGGCAGCATGTTCAGAACCACTGTTTCTGAGGCTAATTCTTGAACCGTAAGTCATAGACGCTCGATCTTGGCGGCATTCGTCTCAGCGCCTGGCAATTAGTATAGAAGCACTGTTTCCCACTGTTTCTGAGGCTAATTCTTGAACCGTAAGTCATAGACGCTAGATCTTGGCGGCATTCGTCTCAGCGCCTGGCAATTAGTATAGAAGCACTTTCTTTGACTTCTCTGGATGTTTCCCAGGCGAGCTATTGACAAGTAAATCCTAGACGCTCGATCTTGGTTATTTTCGCTTTCGCGGCTAGCAGCAAAGTTCAGAACCATGTTTCTGTGAATAACTCTTGAACCGTAAGTCACTGACGCTCGCTCGTGGCTGCATTCGTTTCAGCTCGTGGCAGCCAGTCTAAAAAACACTATCTTGGACTTCTCTGGATGTTTCCCAGGCGAGCTATTGGCAGCATGTTCAGAACCACTGTTTCTGAGGCTAATTCTTGAACCGTAAGTCATAGACGCTCGCTCTTGGCGGCATTCGTCTCAGCGCCTGGCAATTAGTATAGAAGCACTGTTTCCCACTGTTTCTGAGGCTAATTCTTGAACCGTAAGTCATAGACGCTAGATCTTGGCGGCATTCGTCTCAGCGCCTGGCAATTAGTATAGAAGCACTGTCTTTGACTTCTCTGGATGTTTCCCAGGCGAGCTCTTGACAAGTAAATCCTAGACGCTCGATCTTGGTTATTTTCGCTTTCGCGGCTGGCAGCAAAGTTCAGAACCATGTTTCTGTGAATAACTTTTGAACCGTAAGTCACAGACGCTCGCTCTTGGCTGCATTCGTTTCAGCTCGCGGCAGCCAGGCTAAAAAACACTATCTTGGACTTCTCTGGATGTTTCCCAGGCGAGCTATTGGCAGCATGTTCAGAACCACTGTTTCTGAGGCTAATTCTTGAACCGTGTCATAGACGCTCGATCTTGGCGGCATTCGTCTCAGCGCCTGGCAATTAGTATAGAAGCACTGTTTCCCACTGTTTCTGAGGCTAATTCTTGAACCGTAAGTCATAGACGCTAGATCTTGGCGGCATTCGTCTCAGCGCCTGGCAATTAGTATAGAAGCACTGTCTTTGACTTCTCTGGATGTTTTACAGGCGAGCTATTGACAAGTAAATCCTAGACGCTCGATCTTGGTTATTTTCGCTTTCGCGGCTGGCAGCAAAGTTCAGAACCATGTTTCTGTGAATAACTTTTGAACCGTAAGTCACAGACGCTCGCTCTTGGCTGCATTCCTTTCAGCTCGTGGCAGCCAGTCTAAAAAACACAATCTTGGACTTCTCTGGATGTTTCCCAGACGATCTATTGGCAGCATGTTCAGAACCACTGTTTCTTAGGCTAATTCTTGAACCGTAAGTCATAGACGCTCGATCTTGGCGGCATTCGTTTCAGCTCGTGGCAGCCATTCTAAAAAACACTATCTTGGACTTCTCTGGATGTTTCCCAGGCGAGCTATTGGCAGCATGTTCAGAACCACTGTTTCTGAGGCTAATTCTTGAACCGTAAGTCATAGACGCTCGATCTTGGCGGCATTCGTCTCAGCGCCTGGCAATTAGTATAGAAGCACTGTTTCCCACTGTTTCTGAGGCTAATTCTTGAACCGTAAGTCATAGACGCTAGATCTTGGCGGCATTCGTCTCAGCGCCTGGCAATTAGTATGGAAGCACTGTCTTTGACTTCTCTGGATGTTTCCCAGGCGAGCTATTGACAAGTAAATCCTAGACGCTCGATCTTGGTTATATTCGCTTTCGCGGCTGGCAGCAAAGTTCAGAACCATGTTTCTGTGAATAACTCTTGAACAGTAAGTCACAGACGCTCGCTCTTGGCTGCATTCGTTTCAGCTCGTGGCAGCCAGTCTAAAAAAACACTATCTTGGACTTCTTTGGATGTTTCCCAGGCGAGCTATTGGCAGCATGTTCAGAACCACTGTTTCCTGAGGCTAATTCTTGAATCGTAAGTCATAGACGCTCGATCTTGGCGGCATTCGTCTCAGCGCCTGGCAATTAGTATAGAAGCACTGTTTCCCACTGTTTCTGAGGCTAATTCTTGAACCGTAAGTCATAGACGCTAGATCTTGGCGGCATTCGTCTCAGCGCCTGGCAATTAGTATAGAAGCACTGTCTTTGACTTCTCTGGATGTTTCCCAGGCGAGCTATTGACAAGTAAATCCTAGACGCTCGATCTTGGTTATTTTCGCTTTCGCGGCTGGCAGCAAAGTTCAGAACCATGTTTCTGTGAATAACTTTTGAACCGTAAGTCACAGACGCTCGCTCTTGGCTGCATTCGTTTCAGCTCGTGGCAGCCAGTCTGAAAAACACTATCTTGGACTTCTCTGGATGTTTCCCAGGCGAGCTATTGGCAGCATGTTCAGAACCACTGTTTCTGAGGCTAATTCTTGAACCGTAAGTCATAGACGCTCGATCTTGGCGGCATTCGTCTCAGCGCCTGGCAATTAGTATAGAAGCACTGTTTCCCACTGTTTCTGAGGCTAATTCTTGAACCGTAAGTCATAGACGCTAGATCTTGGCGGCATTCGTCTCAGCGCCTGGCAATTAGTATAGAAGCACTTTCTTTGACTTCTCTGGATGTTTCCCAGGCGAGCTATTGACAAGTAAATCCTAGACGCTCGATCTTGGTTATTTTCGCTTTCGCGGCTAGCAGCAAAGTTCAGAACCATGTTTCTGTGCATAACTCTTGAACCGTAAGTCACTGACGCTCGCTCGTGGCTGCATTCGTTTCAGCTCGTGGCAGCCAGTCTAAAAAACACTATCTTGGACTTCTCTGGATGTTTCCCAGGCGAGCTATTGGCAGCATGTTCAGAACCACTGTTTCTGAGGCTAATTCTTGAACCGTAAGTCATAGACGCTCGCTCTTGGCGGCATTCGTCTCAGCGCCTGGCAATTAGTATAGAAGCACTGTTTCCCACTGTTTCTGAGGCTAATTCTTGAACCGTAAGTCATAGACGCTAGATCTTGGCGGCATTCGTCTCAGCGCCTGGCAATTAGTATAGAAGCACTGTCTTTGACTTCTCTGGATGTTTCCCAGGCGAGCTATTGACAAGTAAATCCTAGACGCTCGATCTTGGTTATTTTCGCTTTCGCGGCTGGCAGCAAAGTTCAGAACCATGTTTCTGTGAATAACTTTTGAACCGTAAGTCACAGACGCTCGCTCTTGGCTGCATTCGTTTCAGCTCGCGGCAGCCAGGCTAAAAAACACTATCTTGGACTTCTCTGGATGTTTCCCAGGCGAGCTATTGGCAGCATGTTCAGAACCACTGTTTCTGAGGCTAATTCTTGAACCGTGTCATAGACGCTCGATCTTGGCGGCATTCGTCTCAGCGCCTGGCAATTAGTATAGAAGCACTGTTTCCCACTGTTTCTGAGGCTAATTCTTGAACCGTAAGTCATAGACGCTAGATCTTGGCGGCATTCGTCTCAGCGCCTGGCAATTAGTATAGAAGCACTGTCTTTGACTTCTCTGGATGTTTTACAGGCGAGCTATTGACAAGTAAATCCTAGACGCTCGATCTTGGTTATTTTCGCTTTCGCGGCTGGCAGCAAAGTTCAGAACCATGTTTCTGTGAATAACTTTTGAACCGTAAGTCACAGACGCTCGCTCTTGGCTGCATTCCTTTCAGCTCGTGGCAGCCAGTCTAAAAAACACAATCTTGGACTTCTCTGGATGTTTCCCAGGCGATCTATTGGCAGCATGTTCAGAACCACTGTTTCTTAGGCTAATTCTTGAACCGTAAGTCATAGACGCTCGATCTTGGCGGCATTCGTCTCAGCGCCTGGCAATTAGTATAGAAGCACTGTTTCCCACTGTTTCTGAGGCTAATTCTTGAACCGTAAGTCATAGACGCTAGATCTTGGCGGCATTCGTCTCAGCGCCTGGCAATTAGTATTGAAGCACTGTCTTTGACTTCTCTGGATGTTTCCCAGGCGAGCTATTGACAAGTAAATCCTAGACGCTCGATCTTGGTTATTTTCGCTTTCGCGGCTAGCAGCAAAGTTCAGAACCATGTTTCTGTGAATAACTCTTGAACCGTAAGTCACTGACGCTCGCTCTTGGCTGCATTCGTTTCAGCTCGTGGCAGCCAGTCTAAAAAACACAATCTTGGACTTCTCTGGATGTTTCCCAGGCGAGCTATTGGCAGCATGTTCAGAACCACTGTTTCTGAGGCTAATTCTTGAACCGTAAGTCATAGACGCTCGATATTGGCGGCATTCGTCTCAGCGCCTGGCAATTAGTATAGAAGCACTGTTTCCCACTGTTTCTGAGGCTAATTCTTGAACCGTAAGTCATATACGCTAGATCTTGGCGGCATTCGTCTCAGCGCCTGGCAATTAGTATAGAAGCACTGTCTTTGACTTCTCTGGATGTTTCCCAGGCGAGCTATTGACAAGTAAATCCTAGACGCTCGATCTTGGTTATTTTCGCTTTCGCGGCTGGCAGCAAAGTTCAGAACCATGTTTCTGTGAATAACTTTTGAACCGTAAGTCACAGACGCTCGCTCTTGGCTGCATTCGTTTCAGCTCGTGGCAGCCAGTCTAAAAAACACTATCTTGGACTTCTCTGGATGTTTCCCAGGCGAGCTATTGGCAGCATGTTCAGAACCACTGTTTCTGAGGCTAATTCTTGAACCGTGTCATAGACGCTCGATCTTGGCGGCATTCGTCTCAGCGCCTGGCAATTAGTATAGAAGCACTGTTTCCCACTGTTTCTGAGGCTAATTCTTGAACCGTAAGTCATAGACGCTAGATCTTGGCGGCATTCGTCTCAGCGCCTGGCAATTAGTATAGAAGCACTGTCTTTGACTTCTCTGGATGTTTCCCAGGCGAGCTATTGACAAGTAAATCCTAGACGCTCGATCTTGGTTATTTTCGCTTTCGCGGCTGGCAGCAAAGTTCAGAACCATGTTTCTGTGAATAACTTTTGAACCGTAAGTCACAGACGCTCGCTCTTGGCTGCATTCGTTTCAGCTCGTGGCAGCCAGTCTAAAAACACTATCTTGGACTTCTCTGGATGTTTCCCAGGCGAGCTATTGGCAGCATGTTCAGAACCACTGTTTCTGAGGCTAATTCTTGAACCGTGTCATAGACGCTAGATCTTGGCGGCATTCGTCTCAGCGCCTGGCAATTAGTATAGAAGCACTGTCTTTGACTTCTCTGGATGTTTCCCAGGCGAGCAATTGACAAGTAAATCCTAGACGCTCGATCTTGGTTATTTTCGCTTTCGCGGCTGGCAGCAAAGTTCAGAACCATGTTTCTGTGAATAACTTTTGAACCGTAAGTCACAGACGCTCGCTCTTGGCTGCATTCGTTTCAGCTCGTGGCAGCCATTCTAAAAAACACTATCTTGGACTTCTCTGGATGTTTCCCAGGCGAGCTATTGGCAGCATGTTCAGAACCACTGTTTCTGAGGCTAATTCTTGAACCGTAAGTCATAGACGCTCGATCTTGGCGGCATTCGTCTCAGCGCCTGGCAATTAGTATAGAAGCACTGTTTCCCACTGTTTCTGAGGCTAATTCTTGAACCGTAAGTCATATACGCTAGATCTTGGCGGCATTCGTCTCAGCGCCTGGCAATTAGTATAGAAGCACTGTCTTTGACTTCTCTGGATGTTTCCCAGGCGAGCTATTGACAAGTAAATCCTAGACGCTCGATCTTGGTTATTTTCGCTTTCGCGGCTGGCAGCAAAGTTCAGAACCATGTTTCTGTGAATAACTTTTGAACCGTAAGTCACAGACGCTCGCTCTTGGCTGCATTCGTTTCAGCTCGTGGCAGCCAGTCTAAAAAACACTATCTTGGACTTCTCTGGATGTTTCCCAGGCGAGCTATTGGCAGCATGTTCAGAACCACTGTTTCTGAGGCTAATTCTTGAACCGTGTCATAGACGCTCGATCTTGGCGGCATTCGTCTCAGCGCCTGGCAATTAGTATAGAAGCACTGTTTCCCACTGTTTCTGAGGCTAATTCTTGAACCGTAAGTCATAGACGCTAGATCTTGGCGGCATTCGTCTCAGCGCCTGGCAATTAGTATAGAAGCACTGTCTTTGACTTCTCTGGATGTTTCCCAGGCGAGCTATTGACAAGTAAATCCTAGACGCTCGATCTTGGTTATTTTCGCTTTCGCGGCTGGCAGCAAAGTTCAGAACCATGTTTCTGTGAATAACTTTTGAACCGTAAGTCACAGACGCTCGCTCTTGGCTGCATTCGTTTCAGCTCGTGGCAGCCAGTCTAAAAAACACTATCTTGGACTTCTCTGGATGTTTCCCAGGCGAGCTATTGGCAGCATGTTCAGAACCACTGTTTCTGAGGCTAATTCTTGAACCGTGTCATAGACGCTAGATCTTGGCGGCATTCGTCTCAGCGCCTGGCAATTAGTATAGAAGCACTGTCTTTGACTTCTCTGGATGTTTCCCAGGCGAGCTATTGACAAGTAAATCCTAGACGCTCGATCTTGGTTATTTTCGCTTTCGCGGCTGGCAGCAAAGTTCAGAACCATGTTTCTGTGAATAACTTTTGAACCGTAAGTCACAGACGCTCGCTCTTGGCTGCATTCGTTTCAGCTCGTGGCAGCCAGTCTAAAAAACACTATCTTGGACTTCTCTGGATGTTTCCCAGGCGAGCTATTGGCAGCATGTTCAGAACCACTGTTTCTGAGGCTAATTCTTGAACCGTGTCATAGACGCTCGATCTTGGCGGCATTCGTCTCAGCGCCTGGCAATTAGTATAGAAGCACTGTTTCCCACTGTTTCTGAGGCTAATTCTTGAACCGTAAGTCATAGACGCTAGATCTTGGCGGCATTCGTCTCAGCGCCTGGCAATTAGTATAGAAGCACTGTCTTTGACTTCTCTGGATGTTTCCCAGGCGAGCTTTTGACAAGTAAATCCTAGACGCTCGATCTTGGTTATTTTCGCTTTCGCGGCTGGCAGCAAAGTTCAGAACCATGTTTCTGTGAATAACTTTTGAACCGTAAGTCACAGACGCTCGCTCTTAGCTGCATTCGTTTCAGCTCGTGGCAGCCAGTCTAAAAAACACTATCTTGGACTTCTCTGGATGTTTCCCAGGCGAGCTATTGGCAGCATGTTCAGAACCACTGTTTCTGAGGCTAATTCTTGAACCGTAAGTCATAGACGCTCGATCTTGGCGGCATTCGTCTCAGCGCCTGGCAATTAGTATAGAAGCACTGTTTCCCACTGTTTCTGAGGCTAATTCTTGAACCGTAAGTCATAGACGCTAGATCTTGGCGGCATTCGTCTCAGCGCCTGGCAATTAGTATGGAAGCACTGTCTTTGACTTCTCTGGATGTTTCCCAGGCGAGCAATTGACAAGTAAATCCTAGACGCTCGATCTTGGTTATTTTCGCTTTCGCGGCTGGCAGCAAAGTTCAGAACCATGTTTCTGTGAATAACTTTTGAACCGTAAGTCACAGACGCTCGCTCTTGGCTGCATTCGTTTCAGCTCGTGGCAGCCAGTCTGAAAAACACTATCTTGGACTTCTCTGGATGTTTCCCAGGCGAGCTATTGGCAGCATGTTCAGAACCACTGTTTCTGAGGCTAATTCTTGAACCGTAAGTCATGGACGCTCGATCTTGGCGGCATTCGTCTCAGCGCCTGGCAATTAGTATAGAAGCACTGTTTCCCACTGTTTCTGAGGCTAATTCTTAAACCGTAAGTCATAGACGCTCGATCTTGACGGCATTCGTCTCAGCGCCTGGCAATTAGTATAGAAGCACTGTTTCCCACTGTTTCTGAGGCTAATTCTTGAACCGTAAGTCATAGACGCTAGATCTTGGCGGCATTCGTCTCAGCGCCTGGCAATTAGTATAGAAGCACTGTCTTTGACTTCTCTGGATGTTTCCCAGGCGAGCTATTGACAAGTAAATCCTAGACGCTCGATCTTGGTTATTTTCGCTTTCGCGGCTGGCAGCAAAGTTCAGAACCATGTTTCTGTGAATAACTTTTGAACCGTAAGTCACAGACGCTCGCTCTTGGCTGCATTCGTTTCAGCTCGTGGCAGCCATTCTAAAAAACACTATCTTGGACTTCTCTGGATGTTTCCCAGGCGAGCTATTGGCAGCATGTTCAGAACCACTGTTTCTTAGGCTAATTCTTGAACCGTAAGTCATAGACGCTCGATCTTGGCGGCATTCGTCTCAGCGCCTGGCAATTAGTATAGAAGCACTGTTTCCCACTGTTTCTGAGGCTAATTCTTGAACCGTAAGTCATAGACGCTAGATCTTGGCGGCATTCGTCTCAGCGCCTGGCAATTAGTATAGAAGCACTGTCTTTGACTTCTCTGGATGTTTCCCAGGCGAGCTATTGACAAGTAAATCCTAGACGCTCGATCTTGGTTATTTTCGCTTTCGCGGCTGGCAGCAAAGTTCAGAACCATGTTTCTGTGAATAACTTTTGAACCGTAAGTCACAGACGCTCGCTCTTGGCTGCATTCGTTTCAGCTCGTGGCAGCCAGTCTAAAAAACACTATCTTGGACTTCTCTGGATGTTTCCCAGGCGAGCTATTGGCAGCATGTTCAGAACCACTGTTTCTTAGGCTAATTCTTGAACCGTAAGTCATAGACGCTCGCTCTTGGCTGCATTCGTTTCAGCTAGCCGTGGCAGCCAGTCTAAAAAACACAATCTTGGACTTCTCTGGATGTTTCCCAGGCGAGCTATTGGCAGCATGTTCAGAACCACTGTTTCTGAGGCTAATTCTTGAACCGTAAGTCATAGACGCTCGATCTTGGCGGCATTCGTCTCAGCGCCTGGCAATTAGTATAGAAGCACTGTTTCCCACTGTTTCTGAGGCTAATTCTTGAACCGTAAGTCATAGACGCTAGATCTTGGCGGCATTCGTCTCAGCGCCTGGCAATTAGTATGGAAGCACTGTCTTTGACTTCTCTGGATGTTTCCCAGGCGAGCTATTGACAAGTAAATCCTAGACGCTCGATCTTGGTTATATTCGCTTTCGCGGCTGGCAGCAAAGTTCAGAACCATGTTTCTGTGAATAACTCTTGAACAGTAAGTCACAGACGCTCGCTCTTGGCTGCATTCGTTTCAGCTCGTGGCAGCCAGTCTAAAAAACACTATCTTGGACTTCTCTGGATGTTTCCCAGGCGAGCTATTGGCAGCATGTTCAGAACCACTGTTTCTGAGGCTAATTCTTGAATCGTAAGTCATAGACGCTCGATCTTGGCGGCATTCGTCTCAGCGCCTGGCAATTAGTATAGAAGCACTGTTTCCCACTGTTTCTGAGGCTAATTCTTGAACCGTAAGTCATAGACGCTAGATCTTGGCGGCAATCGTCTCAGCGCCTGGCAATTAGTATAGAAGCACTGTCTTTGACTTCTCTGGATGTTTCCCAGGCGAGCTATTGACAAGTAAATCCTAGACGCTCGATCTTGGTTATTTTCGCTTTCGGGGCTCGCAGCAAAGTTCAGAACCATGTTTCTGTGAATAACTCTTGAACCGTAAGTCACAGACGCTCGCTCTTGGCTGCATTCGTTTCAGCTCGTGGCAGCCAGTCTAAAAAACACTATCTTGGACTTCTCTGGATGTTTCCCAGGCGAGCTATTGGCAGCATGTTCAGAACCACTGTTTCTGAGACTAATTCTTGAACCGTAAGTCATAGACGCTCGATCTTGGCGGCATTCGTCTCAGCGCCTGGCAATTAGTATAGAAGCACTGTCTTTGACTTCTCTGGATGTTTCCCAGGCGAGCTATTGACAAGTAAATCCTAGACGCTCGATCTTGGTTATTTTCGCTTTCGCGGCTGGCAGCAAAGTTCAGAACCATGTTTCTGTGAATAACTTTTGAACCGTAAGTCACAGACGCTCGCTCTTGGCTGCATTCGTTTCAGCTCGTGGCAGCCATTCTAAAAAACACTATCTTGGACTTCTCTGGATGTTTCCCAGGCGAGCTATTGGCAGCATGTTCAGAACCACTGTTTCTGAGGCTAATTCTTGAACCGTAAGTCATAGACGCTCGATCTTGGCGGCATTCGTTTCAGCTCGTGGCAGCCATTCTAAAAAACACTATCTTGGACTTCTCTGGATGTTTCCCAGGCGAGCTATTGGCAGCATGTTCAGAACCACTGTTTCTGAGGCTAATTCTTGAACCGTAAGTCATAGACGCTCGATCTTGGCGGCATTCGTCTCAGCGCCTGGCAATTAGTATAGAAGCACTGTTTCCCACTGTTTCTGAGGCTAATTCTTGAACCGTAAGTCATAGACGCTCGATCTTGGCGGCATTCGTCTCAGCGCCTGGCAATTAGTATGGAAGCACTGTCTTTGACTTCTCTGGATGTTTCCCAGGCGAGCTATTGACAAGTAAATCCTAGACGCTCGATCTTGGTTATATTCGCTTTCGCGGCTGGCAGCAAAGTTCAGAACCATGTTTCTGTGAATAACTCTTGAACAGTAAGTCACAGACGCTCGCTCTTGGCTGCATTCGTTTCAGCTCGTGGCAGCCAGTCTGAAAAACACTATCTTGGACTTCTCTGGATGTTTCCCAGGCGAGCTATTGGCAGCATGTTCAGAACCACTGTTTCTGAGGCTAATTCTTGAACCGTAAGTCATAGACGCTCGATCTTGGCGGCATTCGTCTCAGCGCCTGGCAATTAGTATAGAAGCACTGTTTCCCACTGTTTCTGAGGCTAATTCTTGAACCGTAAGTCATAGACGCTAGATCTTGGCGGCATTCGTCTCAGCGCCTGGCAATTAGTATAGAAGCACTTTCTTTGACTTCTCTGGATGTTTCCCAGGCGAGCTATTGACAAGTAAATCCTAGACGCTCGATCTTGGTTATTTTCGCTTTCGCGGCTAGCAGCAAAGTTCAGAACCATGTTTCTGTGAATAACTCTTGAACCGTAAGTCACTGACGCTCGCTCGTGGCTGCATTCGTTTCAGCTCGTGGCAGCCAGTCTAAAAAACACTATCTTGGACTTCTCTGGATGTTTCCCAGGCGAGCTATTGGCAGCATGTTCAGAACCACTGTTTCTGAGGCTAATTCTTGAACCGTAAGTCATAGACGCTCGCTCTTGGCGGCATTCGTCTCAGCGCCTGGCAATTAGTATAGAAGCACTGTTTCCCACTGTTTCTGAGGCTAATTCTTGAACCGTAAGTCATAGACGCTAGATCTTGGCGGCATTCGTCTCAGCGCCTGGCAATTAGTATAGAAGCACTGTCTTTGACTTCTCTGGATGTTTCCCAGGCGAGCTATTGACAAGTAAATCCTAGACGCTCGATCTTGGTTATTTTCGCTTTCGCGGCTGGCAGCAAAGTTCAGAACCATGTTTCTGTGAATAACTTTTGAACCGTAAGTCACAGACGCTCGCTCTTGGCTGCATTCGTTTCAGCTCGCGGCAGCCAGGCTAAAAAACACTATCTTGGACTTCTCTGGATGTTTCCCAGGCGAGCTATTGGCAGCATGTTCAGAACCACTGTTTCTGAGGCTAATTCTTGAACCGTGTCATAGACGCTCGATCTTGGCGGCATTCGTCTCAGCGCCTGGCAATTAGTATAGAAGCACTGTTTCCCACTGTTTCTGAGGCTAATTCTTGAACCGTAAGTCATAGACGCTAGATCTTGGCGGCATTCGTCTCAGCGCCTGGCAATTAGTATAGAAGCACTGTCTTTAACTTCTCTGGATGTTTTACAGGCGAGCTATTGACAAGTAAATCCTAGACGCTCGATCTTGGTTATTTTCGCTTTCGCGGCTGGCAGCAAAGTTCAGAACCATGTTTCTGTGAATAACTTTTGAACCGTAAGTCACAGACGCTCGCTCTTGGCTGCATTCCTTTCAGCTCGTGGCAGCCAGTCTAAAAAACACAATCTTGGACTTCTCTGGATGTTTCCCAGGCGATCTATTGGCAGCATGTTCAGAACCACTGTTTCTTAGGCTAATTCTTGAACCGTAAGTCATAGACGCTCGATCTTGGCGGCATTCGTCTCAGCGCCTGGCAATTAGTATAGAAGCACTGTTTCCCACTGTTTCTGAGGCTAATTCTTGAACCGTAAGTCATAGACGCTAGATCTTGGCGGCATTCGTCTCAGCGCCTGGCAATTAGTATAGAAGCACTGTCTTTGACTTCTCTGGATGTTTCCCAGGCGAGCTATTGACAAGTAAATCCTAGACGCTCGATCTTGGTTATTTTCGCTTTCGCGGCTGGCAGCAAAGTTCAGAACCATGTTTCTGTGAATAACTTTTGAACCGTAAGTCACAGACGCTCGCTCTTGGCTGCATTCGTTTCAGCTCGTGGCAGCCAGTCTAAAAAAACACTATTTTGGACTTCTCTGGATGTTTCCCAGGCGAGCTATTGGCAGCATGTTCAGAACCACTGTTTCTGAGGCTAATTCTTGAACCGTAAGTCATAGACGCTCGATCTTGGCGGCATTCGTCTCAGCGCCTGGCAATTAGTATAGAAGCACTGTTTCCCACTGTTTCTGAGGCTAATTCTTGAACCGTAAGTCATAGACGCTAGATCTTGGCGGCATTCGTCTCAGCGCCTGGCAATTAGTATAGAAGCACTGTCTTTGACTTCTCTGGATGTTTCCCAGGCGAGCTATTGACAAGTAAATCCTAGACGCTCGATCTTGGTTATTTTCGCTTTCGCGGCTAGCAGCAAAGTTCAGAACCATGTTTCTGTGAATAACTCTTGAACCGTAAGTCACTGACGCTCGCTCTTGGCTGCATTCGTTTCAGCTCGTGGCAGCCAGTCTAAAAAACACAATCTTGGACTTCTCTGGATGTTTCCCAGGCGAGCTATTGGCAGCATGTTCAGAACCACTGTTTCTGAGGCTAATTCTTGAACCGTAAGTCATAGACGCTAGATCTTGGCGGCATTCGTCTCAGCGCCTGGCAATTAGTATTGCAGCACTGTCTTTGACTTCTCTGGATGTTTCCCAGGCGAGCTATTGACAAGTAAATCCTAGACGCTCGATCTTGGTTATTTTCGCTTTCGCGGCTAGCAGCAAAGTTCAGAACCATGTTTCTGTGAATAACTCTTGAACCGTAAGTCACTGACGCTCGCTCTTGGCTGCATTCGTTTCAGCTCGTGGCAGCCAGTCTAAAAAACACAATCTTGGACTTCTCTGGATGTTTCCCAGGCGAGCTATTGGCAGCATGTTCAGAACCACTGTTTCTGAGGCTAATTCTTGAACCGTAAGTCATAGACGCTCGATCTTGGCGGCATTCGTCTCAGCGCCTGGCAATTAGTATAGAAGCACTGTTTCCCACTGTTTCTGAGGCTAATTCTTGAACCGTAAGTCATATACGCTAGATCTTGGCGGCATTCGTCTCAGCGCCTGGCAATTAGTATAGAAGCACTGTCTTTGACTTCTCTGGATGTTTCCCAGGCGAGCTATTGACAAGTAAATCCTAGACGCTCGATCTTGGTTATTTTCGCTTTCGCGGCTGGCAGCAAAGTTCAGAACCATGTTTCTGTGAATAACTTTTGAACCGTAAGTCACAGACGCTCGCTCTTGGCTGCATTCGTTTCAGCTCGTGGCAGCCAGTCTAAAAAACACTATCTTGGACTTCTCTGGATGTTTCCCAGGCGAGCTATTGGCAGCATGTTCAGAACCACTGTTTCTGAGGCTAATTCTTGAACCGTGTCATAGACGCTCGATCTTGGCGGCATTCGTCTCAGCGCCTGGCAATTAGTATAGAAGCACTGTTTCCCACTGTTTCTGAGGCTAATTCTTGAACCGTAAGTCATAGACGCTAGATCTTGGCGGCATTCGTCTCAGCGCCTGGCAATTAGTATAGAAGCACTGTCTTTGACTTCTCTGGATGTTTCCCAGGCGAGCTATTGACAAGTAAATCCTAGACGCTCGATCTTGGTTATTTTCGCTTTCGCGGCTGGCAGCAAAGTTCAGAACCATGTTTCTGTGAATAACTTTTGAACCGTAAGTCACAGACGCTCGCTCTTGGCTGCATTCGTTTCAGCTCGTGGCAGCCAGTCTAAAAAACACTATCTTGGACTTCTCTGGATGTTTCCCAGGCGAGCTATTGGCAGCATGTTCAGAACCACTGTTTCTGAGGCTAATTCTTGAACCGTGTCATAGACGCTCGATCTTGGCGGCATTCGTCTCAGCGCCTGGCAATTAGTATAGAAGCACTGTCTTTGACTTCTCTGGATGTTTCCCAGGCGAGCTATTGACAAGTAAATCCTAGACGCTCGATCTTGGTTGGTTATTTTTCGCTTTCGCGGCTGGCAGCAAAGTTCAGAACCATGTTTCTGTGAATAACTTTTGAACCGTAAGTCACAGACGCTCGCTCTTGGCTGCATTCGTTTCAGCTCGTGGCAGCCAGTCTAAAAAACACTATCTTGGACTTCTCTGGATGTTTTCCCAGGCGAGCTATTGGCAGCATGTTCAGAACCACTGTTTCTGAGGCTAATTCTTGAACCGTGTCATAGACGCTCGATCTTGGCGGCATTCGTCTCAGCGCCTGGCAATTAGTATAGAAGCACTGTTTCCCACTGTTTCTGAGGCTAATTCTTGAACCGTAAGTCATAGACGCTAGATCTTGGCGGCATTCGTCTCAGCGCCTGGCAATTAGTATAGAAGCACTGTCCTTTGACTTCTCTGGATGTTTCCCAGGCGAGCTTTTGACAAGTAAATCCTAGACGCTCGATCTTGGTTATTTTCGCTTTCGCGGCTGGCAGCAAAGTTCAGAACCATGTTTCTGTGAATAACTTTTGAACCGTAAGTCACAGACGCTCGCTCTTAGCTGCATTCGTTTCAGCTCGTGGCAGCCAGTCTAAAAACACTATCTTGGACTTCTCTGGATGTTTCCCAGGCGAGCTATTGGCAGCATGTTCAGAACCACTGTTTCTGAGGCTAATTCTTGAACCGTAAGTCATAGACGCTCGATCTTGGCGGCATTCGTCTCAGCGCCTGGCAATTAGTATAGAAGCACTGTTTCCCACTGTTTCTGAGGCTAATTCTTGAACCGTAAGTCATAGACGCTAGATCTTGGCGGCATTCGTCTCAGCGCCTGGCAATTAGTATGGAAGCACTGTCTTTGGACTTCTCTGGATGTTCCCAGGCGAGCAATTGACAAGTAAATCCTAGACGCTCGATCTTGGTTATTTTCGCTTTCGCGGCTGGCAGCAAAGTTCAGAACCATGTTTCTGTGAATAACTTTTGAACCGTAAGTCACAGACGCTCGCTCTTGGCTGCATTCGTTTCAGCTCGTGGCAAGCCAGTCTGAAAACACTATCTTGGACTTCTCTGGATGTTTCCCAGGCGAGCTATTGGCAGCATGTTCAGAACCACTGTTTCTGAGGCTAATTCTTGAACCGTAAGTCATGGACGCTCGATCTTGGCGGCATTCGTCTCAGCGCCTGGCAATTAGTATAGAAGCACTGTTTCCCACTGTTTCTGAGGCTAATTCTTAAACCGTAAGTCATAGACGCTCGATCTTGACGGCATTCGTCTCAGCGCCTGGCAATTAGTATAGAAGCACTGTTTCCCACTGTTTCTGAGGCTAATTCTTGAACCGTAAGTCATAGACGCTAGATCTTGGCGGCATTCGTCTCAGCGCCTGGCAATTAGTATAGAAGCACTGTCTTTGACTTCTCTGGATGTTTCCCAGGCGAGCTATTGACAAGTAAATCCTAGACGCTCGATCTTGGTTATTTTCGCTTTCGCGGCTGGCAGCAAAGTTCAGAACCATGTTTCTGTGAATAACTTTTGAACCGTAAGTCACAGACGCTCGCTCTTGGCTGCATTCGTTTCAGCTCGTGGCAGCCATTCTAAAAAACACTATCTTGGACTTCTCTGGATGTTTCCCAGGCGAGCTATTGGCAGCATGTTCAGAACCACTGTTTCTTAGGCTAATTCTTGAACCGTAAGTCATAGACGCTCGATCTTGGCGGCATTCGTCTCAGCGCCTGGCAATTAGTATAGAAGCACTGTTTCCCACTGTTTCTGAGGCTAATTCTTGAACCGTAAGTCATAGACGCTAGATCTTGGCGGCATTCGTCTCAGCGCCTGGCAATAGTATAGAAGCACTGTCTTTGACTTCTCTGGATGTTTCCCAGGCGAGCTATTGACAAGTAAATCCTAGACGCTCGATCTTGGTTATTTCGCTTTCGCGGCTGGCAGCAAAGTTCAGAACCATGTTCTGTGAATAACTTTTGAACCGTAAGTCACAGACGCTCGCTCTTGGCTGCATTCGTTTCAGCTCGTGGCAGCCATTCTAAAAAACACTATCTTGGACTTCTCTGGATGTTTCCCAGGCGAGCTATTGGCAGCATGTTCAGAACCACTGTTTCTGAGGCTTAATTCTTGAACCGTAAGTCATAGACGCTCGATCTTGGCGGCATTCGTCTCAGCGCCTGGCAATTAGTATAGAAGCACTGTTTTCCCACTGTTTCTGAGGCTAATTCTTGAACCGTAAGTCATAGACGCTAGATCTTGGCGGCATTCGTCTCAGCGCCTGGCAATTAGTATGGAAGCACTGTCTTTGACTTCTCTGGATGTTTCCCAGGCGAGCTATTGACAAGTAAATCCTAGACGCTCGATCTTGGTTATATTCGCTTTCGCGGCTGGCAGCAAAGTTCAGAACCATGTTTCTGTGAATAACTCTTGAACAGTAAAGTCACAGACGCTCGCTCTTGGCTGCATTCGTTTCAGCTCGTGGCAGCCAGTCTAAAAAAACACTATCTTGGACTTCTTTGGATGTTTTCCCAGGCGAGCTATTGGCAGCATGTTCAGAACCACTGTTTCTGAGGCTAATTCTTGAATCGTAAGTCATAGACGCTCGATCTTGGCGGCATTCGTCTCAGCGCCTGGCAATTAGTATAGAAGCACTGTTTCCCACTGTTTCTGAGGCTAATTCTTGAACCGTAAGTCATAGACGCTAGATCTTGGCGGCATTCGTCTCAGCGCCTGGCAATTAGTATAGAAGCACTGTCTTTGACTTCTCTGGATGTTTCCCAGGCGAGCTATTGACAAGTAAATCCTAGACGCTCGATCTTGGTTATTTTCGCTTTCGCGGCTGGCAGCAAAGTTCAGAAACCATGTTTCTGTGAATAACTTTTGAAACCGTAAGTCACAGACGCTCGCTCTTGGCTGCATTCGTTTCAGCTCGTGGCAGCCAGTCTGAAAAACACTATCTTGGACTTCTCTGGATGTTTCCCAGGCGAGCTATTGGCAGCATGTTCAGAACCACTGTTTCTGAGGCTAATTCTTGAACCGTAAGTCATAGACGCTCGATCTTGGCGGCATTCGTCTCAGCGCCTGGCAATTAGTATAGAAGCACTGTTTTCCCACTGTTTCTGAGGCTAATTCTTGAACCGTAAGTCATAGACGCTAGATCTTGGCGGCATTCGTCTCAGCGCCTGGCAATTAGTATAGAAGCACTGTCTTTG
This sequence comes from Rhinoderma darwinii, assembly GCF_050947455.1. NCBI lineage: Eukaryota > Metazoa > Chordata > Amphibia > Anura > Rhinodermatidae > Rhinoderma > Rhinoderma darwinii. Next base: position 121,092 of record NW_027463859.1, read on the forward strand.
ACTTCTCTGGATGTTTACAGGCGAGCTATTGACAAGTAAATCCTAGACGCTCGATCTTGGTTATTTTCGCTTCGCGGCTGGCAGCAAAGTTCAGAACCATGTTTCTGTGAATAACTTTTGAACCGTAAGTCACAGACGCTCGCTCTTGGCTGCATTCCTTTCAGCTCGTGGCAGCCAGTCTAAAAAACACAATCTTGGACTTCTCTGGATGTTTCCCAGGCGAGCTATTGGCAGCATGTTCAGAACCACTGTTTCTTAGGCTAATTCTTGAACCGTAAGTCATAGACGCTCGATCTTGGCGGCATTCGTCTCAGCGCCTGGCAAATTAGTATAGAAGCACTGTTTCCCACTGTTTCTGAGGCTAATTCTTGAACCGTAAGTCATATACGCTAGATCTTGGCGGCATTCGTCTCAGCGCCTGGCAATTAGTATAGAAGCACTGTCTTTGACTTCTCTGGATGTTTCCCAGGCGAGCTATTGACAAGTAAATCCTAGACGCTCGATCTTGGTTATTTTCGCTTTCGCGGCTGGCAGCAAAGTTCAGAACCATGTTTCTGTGAATAACTTTTGAACCGTAAGTCCACAGACGCTCGCTCTTGGCTGCATTCGTTTCAGCTCGTGGCAGCCAGTCTAAAAAACACTATCTTGGACTTCTCTGGATGTTTCCCAGGCGAGCTATTGGCAGCATGTTCAGAACCACTGTTTCTGAGGCTAATTCTTGAAACCGTGTCATAGACGCTCGATCTTGGCGGCATTCGTCTCAGCGCCTGGCAATTAGTATAGAAGCACAGTCTTTGACTTCTCTGGATGTTTCCCAGGCGAGCTATTGACAAGTAAATCCTAGACGCTCGATCTTGGTTATATTCGCTTTCGCGGCTGGAAGCAAAGTTCAGAACCATGTTTCTGTGAATAACTCTTGAACAGTAAGTCACAGACGCTCGCTCTTGGCTGCATTCGTTTCAGCTCGTGGCAGCCAGTCTAAAAAAACACTATCTTGGACTTCTTTGGATGTTTCCCAGGCGAGCTATTGGCAGCATGTTCAGAACCACTGTTTCTGAGGCTAATTCTTGAATCGTAAGTCATAGACGCTCGATCTTGGCGGCATTCGTCTCAGCGCCTGGCAATTAGTATAGAAGCACTGTTTCCCACTGTTTCTGAGGCTAATTCTTGAACCGTAAGTCATAGACGCTAGATCTTGGCGGCATTCGTCTCAGCGCCTGGCAATTAGTATAGAAGCACTGTCTTTGACTTCTCTGGATGTTTCCCAGGCGAACTATTGACAAGTAAATCCTAGACGCTCGATCTTGGTTATTTTCGCTTTCGGGGCTCGCAGCAAAGTTCAGAACCATGTTTCTGTGAATAACTCTTGAACCGTAAGTCACAGACGCTCGCTCTTGGCTGCATTCGTTTCAGCTCGTGGCAGCCAGTCTAAAAAACACTATCTTGGACTTCTCTGGATGTTTCCCAGGCGAGCTATTGGCAGCATGTTCAGAACCACTGTTTCTGAGACTAATTCTTGAACCGTAAGTCATAGACGCTCGATCTTGGCGGCATTCGTCTCAGCGCCTGGCAATTAGTATAGAAGCACTGTCTTTGACTTCTCTGGATGTTTCCCAGGCGAGCTATTGACAAGTAAATCCTAGACGCTCGATCTTGGTTATTTTCGCTTTCGCGGCTGGCAGCAAAGTTCAGAACCATGTTTCTGTGAATAACTCTTGAACCGTAAGTCACTGACGCTCGCTCTTGGCTGCATTCGTTTCAGCTCGTGGCAGCCAGTCTAAAAAACACAATCTTGGACTTCTCTGGATGTTTCCCAGGCGAGCTATTGGCAGCATGTTCAGAACCACTGTTTCTGAGGCTAATTCTTGAACCGTAAGTCATAGACGCTCGATCTTGACGGCATTCGTCTCAGCGCCTGGCAATTAGTATAGAAGCACTGTTTCCCACTGTTTCTGAGGCTAATTTCTTGAACCGTAAGTCATAGACGCTAGATCTTGGCGGCATTCGTCTCAGCGCCTGGCAATTAGTATAGAAGCACTGTCTTTGACTTCTCTGGATGTTTCCCAGGCGAGCTATTGACAAGTAAATCCTAAACGCTCGATCTTGGTTATTTTCGCTTTCGCGGCTGGCAGCAAAGTTCAGAACCATGTTTCTGTGAATAACTTTTGAACCGTAAGTCACAGACGCTCGCTCTTGGCTGCATTCGTTTCAGCTCGTGGCAGCCATTCTAAAAAACACTATCTTGGACTTCTCTGGATGTTTCCCAGGCGAGCTATTGGCAGCATGTTCAGAAACCACTGTTTCTGAGGCTAATTCTTGAACCGTAAGTCATAGACGCTCGATCTTGGCGGCATTCGTCTCAGCGCCTGGCAATTAGTATAGAAAGCACTGTTTCCCACTGTTTCTGAGGCTAATTCTTGAACCGTAAGTCATAGACGCTAGATCTTGGCGGCATTCGTCTCAGCGCCTGGCAATTAGTATGGAAGCACTGTCTTTGACTTCTCTGGATGTTTCCCAGGCGAGCTATTGACAAGTAAATCCTAGACGCTCGATCTTGGTTATATTCGCTTTCGCGGCTGGCAGCAAAGTTCAGAACCATGTTCTGTGAATAACTCTTGAACAGTAAGTCACAGACGCTCGCTCTTGGCTGCATTCGTTTCAGCTCGTGGCAGCCAGTCTAAAAAAACACTATCTTGGACTTCTTTGGATGTTTCCCAGGCGAGCTATTGGCAGCATGTTCAGAACCACTGTTTCTGAGGCTAATTCTTGAATCGTAAGTCATAGACGCTCGATCTTGGCGGCATTCGTCTCAGCGCCTGGCAATTAGTATAGAAGCACTGTTTCCCACTGTTTCTGAGGCTAATTCTTGAACCGTAAGTCATAGACGCTAGATCTTGGCGGCATTCGTCTCAGCGCCTGGCAATTAGTATAGAAGCACTGTCTTTGACTTCTCTGGATGTTTCCCAGGCGAGCTATTGACAAGTAAATCCTAAACGCTCGATCTTGGTTATTTTCGCTTTCGCGGCTGGCAGCAAAGTTCAGAACCATGTTTTCTGTGAATAACTTTTGAACCGTAAGTCACAGACGCTCGCTCTTGGCTGCATTCGTTTCAGCTCGTGGCAGCCAGTCTGAAAAACACTATCTTGGACTTCTCTGGATGTTTCCCAGGCGAGCTATTGGCAGCATGTTCAGAACCACTGTTTCTGAGGCTAATTCTTGAACCGTAAGTCATAGACGCTCGATCTTGGCGGCATTCGTCTCAGCGCCTGGCAATTAGTATAGAAGCACTGTTTCCCACTGTTTCTGAGGCTAATTCTTGAACCGTAAGTCATAGACGCTAGATCTTGGCGGCATTCGTCTCAGCGCCTGGCAATTAGTATAGAAGCACTGTCTTTGACTTCTCTGGATGTTTACAGGCGAGCTATTGACAAGTAAATCCTAGACGCTCGATCTTGGTTATTTTCGCTTTCGCGGCTGGCAGCAAAGTTCAGAACCATGTTTCTGTGAATAAACTTTTGAACCGTAAGTCACAGACCCTCGCTCTTGGCTGCATTCCTTTCAGCTCGTGGCAGCCAGTCTAAAAAACACAATCTTGGACTTCTCTGGATGTTTCCCAGGCGAGCTATTGGCAGCATGTTCAGAACCACTGTTTCTTAGGCTAATTCTTGAACCGTAAGTCATAGACGCTCGATCTTGGCGGCATTCGTCTCAGCGCCTGGCCAATTAGTATAGAAGCACTGTTTCCCACTGTTTCTGAGGCTAATTCTTGAACCGTAAGTCATAGACGCTAGATCTTGGCGGCATTCGTTCTCAGCGCCTGGCAATTAGTATAGAAGCACTGTCTTTGACTTCTCTGGATGTTTCCCAGGCGAGCTATTGACAAGTAAATCCTAGACGCTCGATCTTGGTTATTTTCGCTTTCGCGGCTGGCAGCAAAGTTCAGAACCATGTTTCTGTGAATAACTTTTGAACCGTAAGTCACAGACGCTCGCTCTTGGCTGCATTCGTTTCAGCTCGTGGCAGCCAGTCTAAAAAACACAATCTTGGACTTCTCTGGATGTTTCCCAGGCGAGCTATTGGCAGCATGTTCAGAACCACTGTTTCTGAGGCTAATTCTTGAACCGTAAGTCATAGACGCTAGATCTTGGCGGCATTCGTCTCAGCGCCTGGCAATTAGTATTGAAGCACTGTCTTTGACTTCTCTGGATGTTTCCCAGGCGAGCTATTGACAAGTAAATCCTAGACGCTCGATCTTGGTTATTTTTCGCTTTCGCGGCTAGCAGCAAAGTTCAGAACCATGTTTCTGTGAATAACTCTTGAACCGTAAGTCACTGACGCTCGCTCTTGGCTGCATTCGTTTCAGCTCGTGGCAGCCAGTCTAAAAAACACAATCTTGGACTTCTCTGGATGTTTCCCAGGCGAGCTATTGGCAGCATGTTCAGAACCACTGTTTCTGAGGCTAATTCTTGAACCGTAAGTCATAGACGCTCGATCTTGGCGGCATTCGTCTCAGCGCCTGACAATTAGTATAGAAGCACTGTTTTCCCACTGTTTCTGAGGCTAATTCTTGAACCGTAAGTCATATACGCTAGATCTTGGCGGCATTCGTCTCAGCGCCTGGCAAT